>NC_056743.1:242548950-242711450 GCF_019279795.1 Protopterus annectens
GTGAGATGATGTACAGGTATGATTTGTGAGTGGTTTTCCAGATTGTGCTTGACTTAGTTTGCTAGATTTTGATGGTGCCTTGTTTGCTTTGAGGTTTAATCATACCTGGTTGCATCACCATAGGATTTGTTGGTTATGTTTAATTGTTTAATTGGCTTCTATTTAAATCAAATAATAGTTACTGTTAATACCAAAGTCCTGAAATTCTGAGAGTAAGGAATTTTCCCTTACCCTAAGGCTGTATAATAATTTAATTTTCCATTATTTTATGGTTTGTTGTCATTGTTTTTGAGGAATTGCTAGAAACCCTCATGTGTATGTGCATGTGAGTGCGGTTCTTTCAAGCAGTCTAAACCGATGCCAATTAAAACTCAGCATCCGCAACAAGGTTTATTAACTTTACAAACTAATAAGCACTTTCACCTTAAAATACAGACTTCATCAGATAATATTCACTTAGTTTAAAACAGTTTAAATACTCATTCTTCAATCACATGACTAAAACTACTTCCTCTCATTCGCTGATATGTAACAATTTAAAAACCATTAAATCACCCGTTACAATTTTAAAAACAAAATAAAGTATTACATGTTTGAAAAAACAATACTTAAATGTCACTTTTCATATGCTTTCATTTTCATTTTATGGTTTTAAGTGGTTCTTTCAAGCAGAAGAAAATCATCTGGCTTACCTAAATGCACAACAAATATCTTTAAATCAGTCTTATACGGCTGGGAAATAGTCTCTTTATGTAGCTCTCACTGAGGTCCTCTGACAGAACAGCCATCTTCTTCTTCTTTGTGGTTTTCAGGCACATTGGGTGATTTTTTTTTTCTCAAACAGCCACCAATCTGAACATAAAGTCACCATCCATGAAAAGCAAATGATTCCTGATTATTCTTCTCTTAGCCCTATTTTTATATTACAGTCAAAAGTTCATAAAAAAAAACTATCGTTACTGATACAATATTGCAGCTTAAAAAAATACTTCATTTGAAGAAACATCATTATATTTGTAATTGATTCTTTATAACTGTGTCATTAATATTATTTAAACCCCTATTTATACATTTTGGGTCCCTTGGATACTTCTGTTAGATGACAACCACCATACAACACTATAGCTGAGTCCTATTTGTAACCATTGGTTTTGTGCCAGTATATGGGCTATATGCTTGACAAAGGCCATCTGTGTTGGACTTTGAAGCTGTAGTAATATAGCCTACCTACAGAAGTATGTGTTCAAATCCTGTTAGCCACACTGGAGGAATGGTCCATTACAAGAGTGAATTCTCTCCCTGCTTGTTAATACCTTAGGGAACTCAGGTCCCACTTGATTGCTTAGCATTTTCTTTCAAGCACAGAAAACCTATCATCTGCTTTGCTTAGTTTTGAAAGAGGAAAGAGATTGGCTGCACCTGTCCATTAGTTTGTGACTGCTAGTAACCCTATTTACAATTCTTCTTTATAGGCTATAAATGGCTTATTAAACTTAGGACATGCCAGCATATTTTTTTTTTACTATTTTTTTGGGGAGGGCAGATAATTTTTTTAATGATTCCATTATTTTGTTTTGGGCTTTACATATACTTCTTCCTATGACATACATGAGGGATTAATCTCTTGTCATTCACAGGTATCCTTGCTTCCCTCGAGGAGTTTAGTACATCCCGTAACTTATATAGACATGAACCCTAGTTTTTGAATGTATAATAACATTACTTGAGTAAGTTGTAGCATAGTTGGTGTTGGGTTTCCAGACTCTGTCCATTAGTCGTTTGATATCTGCTGAGCCACCACATACCCAGACAGAAAATTACACTGGAATAATTCCTATAATTTTGAAAAAGCTATCTTTTCCTTAGTGTCAGCTGTTAGAGGTATTTGGTAATAATCTTTCATCAGGTATAGTGTAGATAGAAATATTGCTTTCCCCAAATTTCCATTAATTCATCTACTCCAGGCATAATCAGCTTCCTAAAACCATTACAGAACCTGATCGTTCCTTTGGGTTTTGGGACTGACACTATGACGTGTTCTCACATTTAGATTCTTCATTTAACCCAGGCTGAAGCATTTCCCTACTGCTTTTCATTGTGTTTTTTGCTGTTCAGTAGAATATTAAGTTAAAATTCTCTTCTGGACTTGTCTCAGTATGGCGTTGATTGAAACTTGTTCTTTCAGGCAATTCTGTTAAACAGATTCACTTCCTCAATCCATCATCATTTTCAGAACATTGATAGGTATATTGGTCTTCTTCTGTATTTCACCTCATTCATTTTCTCATATTTTTTCAAGTGAACCCTGATATTTAACCAACTATGTTGTTGCTATGAAGAAAACCATAACCAGCACCAGGTCTTCCACTTTAAATTTCCTGCATTCTTATTGTATACCTCTTGATATGTAGATTGAGCTCTTTCCATGTGTTTCTGTATTGTGGAAATCACTACTTTCAGTCTGTCTTGCAAGTATAGCCTAGTGTTCTATAACACTTTTAAATGAGGTTCTCTTTTCATAAGATTCCCTAGCAATATCTAGTAGAGTAGTGTGCCCACCATACAATAACTCAAAAAGACTGAACCTAGTCCAGCCTTGTGATACTTTTCTAATGGAGAATAGGAGATGTGATATTATCTGGTCCCAGTATTACCATTTTCCACAATAATGTTTTGTAAAATGGACGTTAGTATTCATTTAAAACACTACCTTTCCACCCACTTAAGGATGGTACCCTGAGGTTTGTAGTTGCTTTATCCTAAAACTTTGGCACAGACTGAGAACTATTCTGGACATAAAGGGGGCCTCTTAATCAAACATCTACATAATCGTGACATTATAGATTTTTATGTCATTTCTACCAACATGCCTGATTTATGTAAGACTTGTTGTTATTATTATATAATTGTCTAGTTCTGTTAATCTAGTATTTGAATGGTTGTTTGTAATTATGCTGTTTTATTAGTGTAAATTGATAGTATTTATATAGATTGTTAATTTTTATTTCTATGGTCTGAAGAAGCAATGTGTAACATTGTGAAAGCGCTTACCATTTTCATGCCTCATTAAAAAATGTTTTTATTTTTATGAACTCCTCATCTAGGTCAGTTATTGAGCATCATTAGTTATACAGTGCCCTCAAAGGGTGGACTGTGCGTTGGTTTTACCCATTATTTTATTTGTGTGGACATTACGTTTTGTGTTTGTGAGTGAACCATTTGCTCCAGGAACAGTTGTGTTTTTTGCATTCTTGATTGTTATTCTTATCTCACTGTTCCACAAGAGCATGACTGAAGATCAAGCAAACAATATAGAACTGGCCAATAATCTAGGTGGCGATACATTTAGTAGAAGGGAGATGGGCCCTGGATGTACTAATGATAATGATCCATTACAGAGGCACCTTACAGTCAGTGACAATCCGTTGCAAAATGGAGAGTATTGTACTGAAGACTCATCCAGTGAGATTGATGGTTTTGACTTAGCTTCATTTCATTTGAAGCTTAATATATTGGAAGATAATTTATTCAAACTTAAGAGAATACAAATTCAGAGACAGCATCTAAAAGCCTGTTTAGTGCTATGTGTTGTTCCACGTGGACTTAGAATTGTGCAGATGCTGGCTTATGGAAATCACTATCCCACTTTGCTATCTAAGTGGCAACAATTGAACTTAGCTGCAAGTTTTGGCTACCTGCAACTGTTAATTGAATTCTTTAAACCTGAGGAAAATGCTCTCACTGACAGTATTCTGCAGCAAGAGACACTTTATGGTTCATTTCCAGTTCCAATAGTTGATAAGGGTTTACTTGAGTTAACGGATACTGTAATGATGCATGAGAAGAAACTCCTGCAATTTAAGAGAAAGAATATTAGCAGGAGCTGGAATGATTTTAAGAATGGCCATGTTTTTACATGGCCTAAAAAAACAATGAATCTCAATGATGAGTGTAAGAAAAGAGAAGTTTCCTTTAGTAAGACTACAGTTAATTCTGTGAATTCATCAGTCCCTGCTGAATTGAATGCCTTTGAGTGGTTAATGTCATTAATGAATCATCCAATAGTCGTGACATAAGTCTGAGTGTGCTATTTGACAATCACTGCTATTTGCAGAATGATGGCATGGCTATGGGCACTTTTATTGCCAATAGCTACACCAACATTGTTATGGTTTGGTGGGAAGATGCAGGTGCAATTAAAAGTGATTGGTTTAGCACATTTTATTTTATTGACATTTTGTGGATGACCTCTTTATGATTTGGCATGGGGGTGATGAGTTACAAGAATTTTATGAGCATGTCAACACCTCCTTCCCTTTCTAAAATATACTATTTTAAGCTCCCATGACAGGATAAAATTTCTAGATGTTAACATAATTAGGAATAAGTATGGTAGTATTACCACTGGCGTCTATAGGAAACCATACTATAGAAACACTTATCACAGACAAAGTATGCAACAGAAACATATTTTTAGGAACATAGTAAAAGGTCAGAGTCTGTGAACAACAATACTTTATGTGAATGATAGTGATTTTAATGAAGAACTTGGTAAGCTGAAAACTAGATTCCAAGATAGGGGCTATCATGATAATGAGATAACCCCTTATTTGAATGAGGTCATTATGCTAAGAGGTAATGTAGGTAAACCCTATTTCTCTGATAAAGTGGTGACTGATGACAGAGGTAGTGACCAGAGTATGAACAGGGTGATGGGTTTTCCATTACTTTTCAGTAGCAGCCATGGTGCCATCACAGATATTATTAAGAAGCACTGGTCACTTCTAAACCTTGAGCCTAGGATTAGTAATATAGTAGGTGTTGCCCACAATTTTGGTTTAAGAACAAGAAACATTTCCATAGGATGTTGTATTATCCTCGAATGCTGAATGACGATAGGGAAAAACTGTTTGCTGGCACAAGACTTTGTACATCATGTAACTACTGCTCTTTTATTAGTTCCAAATCCACGTTTATGCATCCTGACACTAGGCATGTGTTCCATTTCAAAGCCATGGCTGATTGTGAAACCAGTAACGTGGTTTATTTAGTGGTATGTCAATTCTGCAAGGCTTTTTATTTGGGTAAAACCAAAAGAAAACTAAGACAATGTGTGAAAGAGCATATTTATCATATTAATATTAAGTCTTACAGCAACGCCCTAACTAAACACGTTAGGGATCAAATTTGTGAACATACGTTCAAGTTCAGGGTTGTAGATACTATCAAGGAAAGTAATAGGAAAGGTGACATTAGGACATATCCGTTAAGGCTAAATGGATCATTCAGATGCAAGCAGACAAAGGTAGTGGTTTAAATGATAGAGTGTCTTTGAAACTTTTGTTAAAGTAAAGTAGAATACGATGAGTCTATTTTTAAGTTGTCTGTTATATTATTTGCATAGTTCAACATAATGATTTATGTAAAACTTGTTATTATTAAATAATTGTCTGTTTCTGTTACTCCAGTATTTGATTGGTTGTTTGTAATTATGCTGTTTTATTAGTGTAAATTGATGGTGTTTATATAGATTGTTACTTTTTATTTCTTTGGTCTGAAGAAGCAATGTGTAACATTGTGAAAGCACCTACTATTTTTATGCCTCATTAAAAAAAATGTTATTTTTATGAACTCCTCATCTACATCAGTTATTGAGCATCATTAGTTATACACTGCCCTTGAAGGCTGGACCATGTGTTAGTTTTACCCATTATTTTATTTACATGGAAATAAAAATATGGCAAGGCTAACAACAGAGGAGATTGTGATATGTTTTCTGAATCTCATTGCTGGAAATAGTAATGTCAAACTGGCTGGCAGAGTCCATGCCAGCCTTGTTCTCCATCTATAGAGTTGATTTGTTTATTTTTAGAAGTGATGCTTGAGAATAATGTTTTCATGTTTGATGGAGAAGATTACATTCAGAAGACTGGCGTAGCTATGCGTTTTTGTACCAATAGCTGTACCAATATGGTTTTAGCTTTCTGGGAACATCAGTATGTATTGTGGGGCAACAAATTTGTTGACGATGTTGTCTTTTATAAAAGATTTGCTGATGATATTTATTTGTTATGGAGAGGTAATGAAGAACATTTGAAGCATTTTGTTTAATATTTACATACTACAGCACCTTTTATGAGATTTACTATCAATTATTCCAGGGAAGAGATTGTGTTATTGGATGTCTCCATATGTAAAAATAGTGAAGGTATATTTACAACTAAATTGTATAGAAAACCGTGTAGGAAGAATACTTTTCTACAATGTAGTGGTATGCATCCATCATATACAGAGTATATGTGTGTGTGTGTGTGTATATATATATATATATATATATATATATATATATATAGGAAGGAGTATCCTTAAAGGTCAGGGAATGGGGGTATCACAGTTGAATAATTCAGAAGAAGGTTTCACTAGTGATTTGATTTCTTTACAGAAAGACTTTAAGGAAAGGGGCTATAGACAAGATGAAGTAGAAAAGACGAGTAAAGAATACAGTCCAAGGTACCAAAGAATCTTCAAAACCAGCCACTAGAGAACAGTTAATCTAGTTAAGGCCAAAAATGAACATATAAACATACATGAACACAGACACATTAGACCACAGTGTTTTCATTTAAAAACTTCATCAGATGTGGATAGACAGTTGAATTGACATATATATATATATATACCCTCCAAATACATAAATAACCAATAAAACCAAACAATTAATTAAGCAGAGTTGTTCAGCCTTTCATTATCATAGAGCTGATGAATATTCATTATAGTCAACACAAGATACTAAGATGCTTTATAAAATGTTTAAAATTCTTTGAAATTACTAAAAATGCATTTCAAAAGCCTATAAATATGTATTTAAAACATAAATAAATAATACAATATTACTAATAAAAAAATTTTCATTTCAACTTTAAAACAATCTAAAACATTTCTGTTGATGCACAGTAAGAGAAACTAATAATATTATAATCAAATGGCTGTACAGTGTTTAGGTTTGTGTCGACGTAATGTTTAAGATCCAACATTGCTAAACCTTATTTCTCCGATAACTGTGGGAAGGAGTTTGAGGATGCTACCAGGAGTGGAAACCTGGAGGTCTGTAGACATGTCCCTTTAACCTTGTCGTATGCTAGTAATATAAAACAGATATGTGACGTAATTAGATCTAATTGGCAGATTTTGACAATCACATTTAGGATTTAGTGGGTGAGGGCTTCTGCATTAGATATAAGAATAAGACGTTCCTTTAACACCACTTGTGTTATAGGAATAACGTACAATGTCAAGTGGACTTTGCCATACAAGGGACATACATTTGTTACAAATGAAATTTTTGCTCATATATAGATACCACAAATATATTTTTGTCCATCCGATTTCTTGTCAGACATATTCTTTTAGGGTAGTTGCTGACTACAGGACCCCTCATGTGGTCTATCTGGGTACATGTAAATCATGTACCAGTTTTTATGAAGGCGAGACCAATCATTTGCTTTTTGAAAGTATTAGAGAACACATAGGGAGGTGTGATGCTAGGAATGCATTGGCTAGACATGTCAGAGCAAGGTTTTTCACACAAGTTTGCATTTAAGGTTATTGAAAGGGTTGAGTTGGACCACGTGGGGGTGATTTTAGAAATTACACTGAAAGCAGGGAGCTCTATTGTATTGTGAGGTTACAGGCTGACAAAAAGCCTGGTCTGAATGACAGAGTCTCTTTAAAACCAATGTTGAAGTCCAGGGATTTGTTTAGATAATTAATGCACCTCTCTGATTTGCTAATTGTTTTATTGATTGCGGTATTTAAATGTGACATATTTGTTTTGTAGTAGTTTGGTCTGAGGAAGCACCTGTTTGTGAAAGCACTTACCCTTGTACGTTTCTTTATTAAACAATGATTTTATACTCATTTCTCCTCTGTCTTGCTTCTGGTGCCACTTTTTATCTTTATGATTTTATTTATTACCTGCTGTAAATTAGGATCAAGTGTCTATTAATTCCCTATCCCTGGGCTAAGAATAGTCCAAACCATGGCCATCACATAGGTGGCCATGAGGGATTTATCTGTTATGGCTTTAATCCCACCCTAATGGCTGATGTGGTCTCCTGTGTCACTACAGGGGCATTCTATTTCCTCTCTCCCTATGACCTGTGCATGTTGTCTCTTACACACACACACACACACACACACACACACACACACATACACACACACACACACACACACACACACACACACACACACACACACACACACACACACACACACACACACACACACACACACACACACACACACACACACACACACACACACACACACACACACACACACACACTAGAAAGGCACCCATCACCAGCTTGGTATTGCTAATCCTACATCCCCAGTCCTACAATCATTGGTCATTTGCAAGCCTCATCCCTGGGAAAAAAATAGTTTTTTGGCCATTTGACATTTAGGTATTTCGGTGTACATTTGTCGACGTTTGGGCGTTTGATGAACAGCCCTGTCAATATGGTAATATAGACCCAATTAAGTAATGTCAGATAATACTAGCTCATAAACATTAATGCTAGATAAACACAAAATATGAGAAGCTAAACTCATCAAAGAAAGTTAAGTATTTAATTCAAATTATTAAGGGCATTTTACCCATCAGAATGGTCCTGTGCAATACAACAGTTTCCTCTGGCAATGATATTAAATTTACTCAGTGCAAAAAAAAGGAACAATCTGGTAAATCACCTTTGTTCTTAACATTAATGTATTAAATAAAAAGAAAAAAAATCAGTTTCATACTAAATATCTTTCAAGCATCAGAATGAGAATATCAGGATACCATCTTGCTATTTCTGTAATTTATGGTAAGAAGATACAGGTGTGAATGAGAAAGGTATGGACGGTGGGGCAAATAGATGGGAATACATTCACTATTAGGATTGCACTTTGCCAGAAGTTGTCTAGTCTGTCCATTTGTTCAGCCAAATTCTGCACATCTTAACTGAGGGACTAGCACACTCATTTGGAGACTACCATTCTGATGAAAAGATGTATAATGGACATGTATTCCCACATGCATATTATTTTAGACCGAAATGGAAGAACAATGAATGTCTGAACAAACAAATGGTTAGTCTGGGTCAAGTTTACTGTCAGCAAAGGAAATGGTTTAGACAGAAAAGGTCAACCTAAAAGAAGAAAGAGCTACTCTGTTTCAGCCAGGAAATATAATACACAGTAACAATAAAGGAAAGTGTTTCAGCCAGGACGTAAAACAGACAGTAACAATAAAGGAAAGTGTTCCATCCAGGAAGTAAAACAGACAGTAACAATAAAGGAAAGTGTTTCAGCCAGGAAGTAAAACAGACAGTAGCAATAAAGGAAAGTGTTTCAGCCAGGAAGTAAAACAGACAGTAACAATAAAGGAAAGTGTTTCAGCCAGGAAGTAAAACAGACAGTAACAATAAAGGAAAGTGTTTCATCCAGGAAGTAAAACAGACAGTAACAATAAAGGAAATGTCACTTGGCATAAACAATCAGTGGGGAGCAGGCATGATTACAAGGAAAGGGAAAATAAAATCACCAAGAAGAATTAACTGCACCAGAAACAAAAACAAAAAATATCCAAAAATAAACTCCGACAAAAGAAACAGGCAACAACAACAGAAACACATGAGAATGGTTTCATTAGTACAGGGCTACATAGGAATCCTTGTAGGCACAATAATGTGCTACAAAGACAGAGTATGCATCCTGCATATGTTTATAAGAATATTCTGAGGGGTCAAACCCTACATGTATCCAGATTAAATAACTTAGATACTGGGTTTTTCAATTATTTATCTAGATTAAGTGCTGGGTTTAGAGAGAGAGGATGCAATTCTAGAGAGATTGAACAGACATGTGAAGAGGCTGCAGCCTCAAGGATTGGGAGAACAAGACCATACTTTTCTCTTGCTGGGTTCAGGGATCATGATGACCCCACACAGATTGAGAGACCTGACATGACACATCAGAGCACTGTACCTGTCATGATGCACTGTACACGTGATGTGGAAATTATACGTAGAGTCATTAGATCCAAGTGGTCTAGTCTACTAACTGATAATTCCATAGGTAATATAATGGGGGACAGACCATTCTTCAGACACAAGAATAAAATGTCTCTAAAGAGACATTTATGTTATAAGGATCATCATGAGTCAGTACCCCTTTTGGAGAAGGGTCTTGGCACATGTAAATGCAATAGATGTAATTTTTGTGCATATATTAATATGCTGCACACCTTCATTCAGCCAGTCACAGGAACAATGTACAAGTTTAGAGTTTCAGCAGATTGGCATATAATAAATGGTATTTATCTTGCACTATGTAAAGTATGCACAAGTTTCTACATAGGGAAGATGGATCATCCTTTATTTGAAAGGATGAGAGAGAGCACTATTACAATATTTGTGTAGGGAATACTAGAAGTGCTTTGGCTAAGCATATGTCAGAATATGGTTCGACACATCTTTTTAATTTTATGGTAGTGGAGGTTGTTGAGAAGAACTTACAATTAGGTGACTTTAGGAATCAGACTGAGTTGAGTGAATTATGCTGGATAGTGAAATTACAAGCTTACAAATTCCCTGGTCTGAATGAAAGAGTTTCTCTCAAGCCTGTTTTAAAGTCCAGGGATCTTCTACATTAACATTGGTAGGGGCTCTTTAATGAAATTATCTCAATTATGTTTTAATTTGAAGGTGCATTCTGTTGGTGTGTTTGAAATTTCACCTTTTAAATGGAGTGCATTTTACTTGTTGTTTTATGGTCTAAAGAAGCACCTACTGGTGTGAAAGCACTTACCATTTGCTTCAATAAATGAATTTTTAAGTTTTATTTCTGCTGTGCTTTTGTTGCCAGAGTTTATTTTTGGATGATTAGAAGGGTGCCAGGGAAGGCTGTATCACAAGAGGGTCAAGTAATGAGGGTGGTTCTGGGTGGAACCAAATAATATGAGAAGGGACTCTTTCGCAATATGAAGAAGAGAAAGAGAGTGACAACCCCGCCAGACAACAGAGAAAGAACTGACATGCAGTAATTCTTGATATATTTTTGCATAATCAAAAAATGAAAGACTTGCACTAGAATGGAAAGGGGTCAAACTGTAGATAGTTAACTGATGGAATGACTCTCAGGATAGTTTTAATTAAGGAGAAAGGATCTATGTTGTAGATAGCTGACTAGTACATAAAACAGTGGAAAGTTGCAGGGAAGGAGATCAGGGAATTCCTACAGAACATGGCTCAAGGCCCTGTAGCATACCTGAGAGGAAACATCAGTTTAGTTACCAGAGGTGAACAGCCTAACAGATAAAAGTCAGCATGCGTATATGGCTGAGTCAGATCATTCCTGTATGAACAAAGTACATATCTGTGTTATTTTGGAAATTCTCTGACAGAACTCGTTGAAAAAGGAATCGTTAGACTTCTGCAAAGCAAAGTATCATGCAGGAGTCTGGTTGTTAAAATGGAAGGAATAGATCTGGTGGAGCAGCTAGTAAAAAGGGTAAAAAGAAATGGCTGTTTGTCAAGAGGGTAATGAGGATTCTGGGTAGAACACAACAGAAAGATATAAAAGTGGTAAGTATGACCTTCTACAGATTTCAAATGGATTGAGCTTGTGTAAGATCTTGATTATAACAGACATTAAGTACACAGTGAATGTTTCTGCAGATAATATCAATATGTGGTGGGTAGAGGGGAAGGATGCATGCAGACAAGTATTGTAGGACTAGCAGAGTGGGCAGAAGAATGACAATGAAGGTTCAGTGTACAGAAGAGCTGGGTAATTTGCCTGGGATCGACCAGTCACTGAGAGAAATATCCAGCTGAAGAGTGTTAGACTGAGCTGAGTATAACACAGATGGAAAAGGATATTGGGATGACAGACACTATAGAAATAAACCACTAGACACAAGTGGGAAAAAATATTCCCCAAGTACAATTAATTACTAGATACAAACAAAACCAGACTCGAGAGTTATACACTTGCTACAAATATATTGCCAGACTGTAGCTTAAATATGCAGTTTTGGGGCCAGTATAGGCATATGGATTTCACATTAGTAGAGCATTTCCTCAGAAAGGCTACTAGAGTAATATGGGAGCTTCAAGGTTAGAGATACAAAGAAACACTAAAGGGAGTAAACCATTTTATCATGGTGGAAAGAAGGGAGACAAAATGTATAACATGGGTCTTTAAGGATATAAGAATTAAAAAAAAAAAAAAAAAGTTAGAAAAAAAAGGGAATGCCTCTGTCACACTGTAGCACTAACATCAATATTACATCAGGTATCATGATTTTAAGAATTAGAACTGAATAAATGGAAAAGGATAGCAGAAGAAATAGAGTGTAAGATCACTGATAGATTCAAGAGTGATTGGGATAGACGGAGAAGTAAGGAAAATGACACACAAGGGGTAACTATAAGGTGCTGCTGCCCAAAAGAGCAGACTAGATGGGCAGACAGCCCTGAATAGGCCCTTCTTAAAAAAACATTACCATTCAATACATGTAACTAAACAAGTAAACAAAAAACATTTTTATTTAGTTATTATCTTGTTTAATTTGTCACTCTGGCTCCTACTTTTGTAGCTTGCTTATGGATTTCATAGTGAAATAAATACAAAACACATTGAAATTATATGAACATTTTATTAGATTTTGTTAAAATAACATGCTTACAAAGGTTTCATGCTATTCATTATTAAACCCATAATTCTGATGTATATACATAATGGCCGCTGATTTTAATTACATATTATTAATCTATGCAATATGTATATATCACTGTATGTATTTGCCTATCAACCTATGTTAAGGTTTATGTGTTAAATATGTATTGCTCTTTTATAATTCATATTTATTTCATTTTAAGCTGTGTGAATTGCTTATATTTCCCTCTCACACTCTTAATATAACCGTCTTCCTGCTTTGGTTGTATCAGAAAAAGAAGGGGCCTATTATCAGACTACTTAGTTAACAAACAAATACTTAAATAAATAACAATGGAAGTAATTAAGAGCTGTTTTATCAATAAAATAATGTTTTCTGTCCAAGACAGACACAAAAAGTATTATTTTTCCCCAAAGTATAGGAGGTACGCCCCATTATGGAAAAACACATCATAATTGTTCTACATCTGAGTGCTGTTTTTTTAAACATAATATTTTAAGAGGAAACAGAATCTTCAAAGTGTTTGAAATAAATGCTGTTGTAGATCTCTGAATTTCAATTAAATATAATGTTTTCAATCTGACAACATTTTTCCAATTAAATCTTATTAATTTAAATTTGTGCATCCCCCTGATCAAGCAAGCAGTATGTCATGTGATGTGTATGCGCAGATTCTGTAAACCAGTAAAAACAACCTACTAGTTTAGTTTAAACTATAAGTTCTTAAAGTGATGATTACCTCTTGTTATGGAAAGAGGATGTAAATAGTTAGATGCATAATCACATTATTTTTTCTCTTCCAGAAATGCATTTGGAATGTTTTATGAGTATAACAAATGACATGTTTCTTGTAATGGAATTTAATATTATTTTGGGGTGAAACCCATCCATTAGCCTCACAACACAGCTTTTTTTCAAAGTGTGTGCATTAGGATATTTTTAATTCCCGCTCTGCTGTAGAAAATTTGTTGCTAAAGAATAATCAATGAGTCAAAAGATAAAATACATATGTTAACACATAATGGTGTATACTTTTTCTTTTATGAAAGGTAGCTGGATAAACTTTGAAGGGAGAAGGTGAGGATGAAAGCATGCTTGTGTCCATGAAGCATTCTGGTTACATCTCAGCTAGTAGAATTATATGACTAGAGTCATTATTTGTTAAACTGGTTCCCACAGTTACCACTCTTCATAGAGTTAATGCTTCACTGTATACTGTGAAATCTAAGCAAGAGAACCTTAACTGACATTACTGTAAATCCTAAGATTAAATAGTACCTTATTTTAGCAGTAGTAAAAAGTACTGAACCAGACACAATAACATTTTGAAATAAGTTGCTTGCGTACCACAGATGTGGGGCTGTTGTCAGAAAGAATAGATAACAACTCAGTAGCAGATTGAAATCAGTTGTGGGTGTGAGCTTGTTAATGGAAAGTTCAGTGCACTGTGTGAATATCATCAAAGCATACACTGTGACCATTTATAACAAACTGGACATGTCCTGTTCTTGCATTACTTACACTTATTAAAACTGCTACTTTTTCTGACAGTAGTCACGCAAGATCACATTTCTGCTTTCTTATAGTTATCTTACATGCAGACAGCAAAATATCAAATGGTTGAGATATAGCACTATATATGTAGATATAGTCCTCTTTGCTTGGATTCTGTGCATAATCAGCTGATGGTTACATTTTCTCATACAGATTTAATAACTTATATAAGAAAACAAAGTATACGTTTTCTTCGTCTGTTTATATCCCCATCTTCCCTACTGTCTGTCTGCAGATTTTTTAACCACTTCATTTCCTGCTACTATATTTAAGGAACTGAATTCCATATGTTATAAGATCTTTGGTTAAACACAGGGCTGGTGTTAGTATTCTGAGGGCCTCCAGCAAATATCAATTTGGGGGCCCCTGGGCACTTCCAGACTAAGTATCACCCTGTCACTCTCATCCCTCTTAAGCAACTTTTTACTTCATGCTGCAAACTTTTAGGAGTAGTACACATAGACTAACCTGTAGATACAATGCTCTTGTATTACAACAGGCCTATGTACCACACTGTGTTGGCCTATCTCACAAATGAGCATTCAAAGTTACTAGCATTTAGTTGAAACAGTGATACATTACAACAACTCTATGTATAGGATTAGACTTAGGTGAAATGGCATCCTAGGCACTGCCTACAGTTTCACCTCACACACACACACACACACACACACACACACACACACACACACACACACACATCCATCAGTGATCCCTTCTGTCCCGCCCCACCACCCATCTTGGGCTCTCCACGACATGCACATTACTTTTTTCTTCCTTTTCTCACATTCTGCCTTACTCTTCAGCTTTTTTAAGAATCCTGTACTGCATTTTAAACTTTTTTTATACAACTGTTTTATCCAATAATGGCTTGAACAGAAAAGTGTTGCTGTTCGACTTTAGTTTCCTTGCTTCCTTTCAACACACCTTTCTTCACCAAAACAGCATAGAAATAACTATTTAGGATATAACGTAGTTAAGCGAGTGGCCCCAGAAGCCATAGGGTTATAGATGCTCTGGGATACATTTTGGAGCATTCCCCCAACATTTTAATCAAATTTATTATTTATTTATTTATTTATTTACATTTGTTGACCGGGAGTGTCCGACTTGACGTAGGTCCATTTTCAGTGGAGGCCACAGTTAAAATAAACAGACAGTAGTTACATTGGATTACATAGCAATTAAAAATTTAACATAGCAATTACTTACAATATATTTACAGATGAAGAACGTAGTACATCAGTAGACAACTAGAATCTTTATCTGTGAAGTACATAACAGACATTAACAAATGTTACAATAAGAAGTTCCTGCTGTATAATAAGTACTAGGCTTATGAGCATCCGAGCTTGCTATAATCAAGGTAGTTAGTAGAGTGGAAAGAAAGGTGGTGGTTAGATGGGGTGGGTGATATTAGAGTGGGAGTTGCAAGGGCATAGCCAGCATGTTTTTAGGTGCGCTTTTAGTAAAGTTTTGAAGTGGGTGCATGATGGTATGGAGGTAATTGTGGGTGGGAGGGAGTTCAATAATTTGGCTATGGTGCAAGAGAATAGTGCTTCACCAGCAGAGTTATTGGCTTTAGTGATCTGCAAGTGATTTTTGTTGCTGGATCTTAGTGGTCTGGTGATGCGATAGGGTTGGAGTAGATTCTGGAGGGATAGGACATTTAGTGGATGGTTTACTAGTTTGATGGCCTAAACAAAAATCAAGAGTAAGAAAAGAATTTCAGTCTTATCTTTTTCTTTCAGGGAAGACATAAGATGTGCCCGTAGCTTAATGTTCAAAGCTGACAAAACAATACTTCATAATAACCTAACAAGCCAATTGTTGTGAGGATACACAGATCAAATCTGGGACTACTGCCTGCCTCCCTAACTCCTATAAAAAAGATAGTCAGTTCCTATGCATCCTTCTGATATTAGATTGGATTGAAAGCAATGGTTGAAATTGCCACATTCTTATCCATCAAATGACTACTGTCATACATATACATAACATACCTCCTCACTCCTCACTCCTAGCCCCAAAGGCAGACACCTGTATATGTGTCTTATGTGTAATTCTGAGGAAAGTGAAAAAAAAAAACTATTGATCACAATAATGTATTCTACTTTGCTGCTCATAGACAGTACACTGCCCTTACACAAGGTATAGTAGCCTTCTTTGTACACCTCTGAGGTCTGTGAGAAAAGTAAAAGAAACAATGACAACATTATCTCCAGCCCAAACACAAGCTATAATGACTTCCTGTGCACTGACTGTGATGAAAATTAAAGAGGTAATGACTACACAATCCCCAGCCCCCCACATAACCAATATTAATCGTCAGTACACACACATATGATCCGGGCTGGTTTCAGAATGGGTGCAGGTGAGGGCAGAGGCCACCACCAAGTCCATGTCAAAATTCATTTCTACATACTGTGGTGTGTGGGGTCTTAATGTTCTGTGATATATTTTATGCTTTTCTTTTGAAATATAATTACTTGTCTATTGCATTTTTTTTTGATATCCAGAAGAGTAATGTATAAGTCCCGGCATTATTGGATGTGTGCACAGATAAAAATCAGTTATATTTTTTCAGAGAGACACACACACTCACAAACACACACACACACACACACACACACACACACACACACACACACACACACACACACACACACACACACACACACACAATACTAATTTTGCACTTATTTCAGCAAACAAGAAAACAAACATTTTTACTGCCACACCAGATCATTGATTGTTGTTTAGCCATCATCAAACAGCAGCAGGGATAAGTCACTATTATTTACCTCAGTGAGGGGTAATGCATATCTGTCACTGTGTCTGATTTCAGAGGGCATCCATGATTTTGTTCTGTCTTTCATAAAAAGTTTGATTTGCTGGAAAATCGTTCAAGATTACAGACAGTCATTAAATCTAGACATCAGAGTTTTATACTTATTGTCCCAAAAATGCATGTGTTATTCTGTTCACTTTTTAAGTGAATTAGAGTAATATTTAAATCACATTCCTGATTTTGAGCCTTTATTCTGCTATTATTTTTGGTATTTGTAGCTTGTCTGGTCAGATAAAACAGAAGAACATTCATGGGTTCAGTTCAAGCAGCTTTATTACACACAGACGCATCAGGAATGAGGCTTTGTAACTTAAACTTAAATAAACTTATAAACAGACTGACTACCACACTCATACATGTTAACACTCTGGCTGTTCTCTCAAAATGGCACTGCAGCCTGCACGTGCTCACTATTTATATGCATGTGCCTACATCTGGAAATGCTTCTTATAGGTTTACACACACTGTGTTCTACATTCTCCCTCTTTGCGAAATAGATCATATATGAAATGACAGTATTCAATGACATGCAATTTATAGAAATGATCTTTTGACATGTAATTGCATAGAACGAATTATTTCACATGCAATCATATAAAATTAGTCACAAAGAAAACAATCATGTCCAGGTTGCTGTGTATTTTACACTAGGTCTAGAAATATGAATTGATTGTGTAACATAAAAGTCAGAATTGAATCTAGCAACAGGGACTGTCTTCAAAGAATGTTCAACTTTGGGGACAACTGGGTCATCAACAGGAATGGGAATGCATACTGCGACATGTTCTTTGATACAAACATTGTCAGGGTTGCTCTGAGATCTAGAGTCTGTATCACAGGTACAATGCTGTGATATCATTTCTGATAAAGGAAGGAGATGTCTGCGGTTTCTCCTGTACTTTATACCCGCAGAGTCCACTAAGTAGGATCTTGGCTCGGCATATACACCTCTCACTTGACCAATTTGATCAAAGCCTTTCACCATTTGCATCCTCACTGTCTCTCCTTCTTTTAATGGACGAAGAAATCTGCTCATTTTATCATAGCAGGACTTCTGATGAGAATGCTTCTTAAAAAGTTGGCTTTTGATTGCTCTGTTTTTAGCATTAAGTAACAACAAACTAGAACTGATAGGCAAGGTTGTTCTGGTTTGCCTAGATAGAAGTCCCTGAGCAGGCAAGCCAAGTAGGTTGTCACGGGGTATATGTCTGAGATGGAGTAAACTCAAGAAGATAACAGTATTGTCATGCATTGACCTCTCCAGTAATTGCTTTGCTCTCTGTACTGCACGTTCACAAGGCTGTTTGACTGTGGATATTCAGGACTGCTAGTAACATGGATAAAGTCCCACTCTTTAGCAAATCTCTGAAACAACTGACTGGTAAACTGAGAACCGTTGTCAGAAATAACTTTATGTGGACTACCATGGACTGAGAAATGATGTTTCATCTTAGTAATAACAGCACTGGACATTAGGTTAGGTAGCAAATCGATCTCTAACCAGTTTGAATAAGAGTCTGCCAACACTAAGTAATGCTGATTGTTCCACTCAAATATGTCAGTTCCTACTGTTGACCAAGGTAGTACAGGAACTTGACTTAGTTGAAATGGCTCTTTTTGTAAATGCAGCTTAGTACTGTTGCACACTGAACAAGAAGAAAGCACTTTATCAATGTCAATGCTAGAAAAGGGCAACATACTAGTCCTCTCACCCTTCTTTTGGTAGAATCGGAACCTGGGTGGCCACGATGTAACATCTGAATGTAGTCACGCTGTAAGCAAGTAGGAACAACAACTTTTGGACCTTTGAAAATGATACCATCTTTCATTAGCATTTCATCTCTGTATGGAAAGTAAGGTTGTACTTCTAGCGGTACACAAGATTGCTTTGACGGCCATCCTATATTGATGAAGTGGTTAAGCTTCTGCAAAACTGGATCAGTCTTTGTATGATCTCTTAGCTTATCAAGTTTAGAGGTAGAAAAAGTACGCACATTCATGACATGAAAGTGAAAATATTCTGTATCAAGCTGTTCTGTGGTATTTCTGGGTGATCAGGATAAGGTACCAGCCAGATAAAGAAGTGTGCCCTTTGTATAGACCATTTTGAAATTGTACCTTTGTAATCTGAGCATCACTGTTTGTAGTTTTGTTGGAGCTGAATGCATAGGCTTCTTTAAAATAGTGACTAGAGGTTGATGGTCAGTTTCTATCTGGATTGCTCGGCCATAAATATAATCATAGAACTTCAAACATGCAAACACAATTGTCAAAAGTTCTTTCTCAATTTGAGCATACTGCACCAGTTTGGGTAAGAGTTCTAGATGCATAGGTAACAGGTCTGCCCTCTTGAAGAATAACTGCACCAGACCGAACTTCGAAGCATCACAGGAAAGAACTGCTGGTTTGTGGACATCATAGTATCTTAATGTAGGAGGGTTAGAAATTTGCTGTTTGAGGTTATCTTTCTCTGAACAGTACAATCTCAAAGTAGACTAAAATATTAAACGTGATGTATGAAGCAGAGCTTGCAGTGAAAACATAATTCTTTCATGTGAACAAATACACATTTGACTTGCATAACAGAATATGTATGAAATCCCTTTATCAAATCAATTACAGTAGTTATATTGTAAGGTGAAATTTATTGATTTAGCTGTGCTTAAAGAGCAAAATTATTTGCAAATGTTTGCTATATGGATGGGTTTGTGGCATTCTTACAGGTGAAACTGGAAATGGCTGCTCTGAAAAATGCATACAATATATGTACTTTAATACATTTAGGCATGCCATTAAGGCAATTTTTTTTTAAATTTTCATGAGGCTGAATCCTTGTTAGCACATAATCACAATTTAACTAAAATATAGCAGTTGCCCACCTCTTTGGAAATGTAAAACTAAAAGCAAGTTAAAAGAGGAGAATATGTCAATGCTTATCACAAGTGATAAACACCAAACCAAAGATTTAACTTGGTATATTACGAAGGGCTAGTCTTCCAACTACTTCTACTTTTGGGTTTGTGCTGCAAACAAAATATTCACTAACAAAAGAACTGCAACCATTTTTACAGATGAAAAATAACTTCTGCATTTTTAAGATGAAAGTTACAGAAGCTGAATGAGCAAATAACTTTTAGTTTGAAGCAGTATTATACTAAACCGAGACAAGTACATTTACTTGCTTCTGAGTTTAAAATTTTTTTTAAGAAATAATTAATTTTGCTCTGTTAATGCTTCAAAGTATAGGTTTCATGTTGCTTCTGCAACCATGTATATATAGTTAAGACACATAAGAAATTTAAGATTAAGCCGCAGGAACATCTAGAAGATGTAAGGAATAGGAAATTGAATAATTTAGTGAGCAAGCATGCCTTGGGAACATCATGGAAGATGATGTTACTATTATAAAAGCTACAGCTTTAGATCGAGTGAAAAATGATAGAATAAAGGCTGTTGATAAGACACAATGCTTATTACTGAATGAGACAAAATGCATTTTAAAATGTAATACTTTGAAACCTACAGGTTTCAACAATGAAAGTGTTTGGGAAACAGTGTTTATGGAATGACTGATTTATGAGAGTGGTTGACTTTACTGAAAGGATATGTTTTTAACAATGTAAACTCATTGAAAGCTTTAGCTCGGGTGTTATGTTGTTGCACTGTTTTAATAAAGAGAAATATGGATTTAATTTTGTTGTTTTTTACATATTTTTTTTTTAATTTTAAAAACTGTGCAGCATGACTTTCACATATAAACTTTTGTACTTTCTCAGAAATAGCATAACAGGCATTATATACATATACACACACACACACTCACACACACACACAGACACACACACACACACACACACACACACACACACACACACACACACACACACACACACACACACACACACACACATATATGGTTTCACTTTATAATTTTGAAATACTAAAATACGAATTTTAGTATCTCAAGACTATAAAGCCGAAAGTGCAGTTACAGGAAACTGCATAATATCAAATGCAGAAATGTGGAATCCGCAGTTGTGTTGGCTCATTTGTAATGTGCAGTGCGGTTTGTGGATTTAGCTGGGGATTCAAGTAAGTGATGTTTTTGTAAAGGTATTGGGTAGGGATTTTAGTGTGTGTGAGTGCATGTAGTGGTGGGTTTTATGTGTTTTTGTGTTTAGTGCAACCTCGGAGTTAGTATATATAAGTAGTGCTGAGTGTGGGGGGTGCAGGGGAGCTTGCCCCCCTGCTTATAGGTAGGATAAGTGTGTTTGTTTATGTTGTGTTTGTGTGTGTTGTTTTGTTTCTTGTAGTGTCATTAGGTAGGTGTATGTGTACTTGTTTGTGTGGTGGTGTGTGTATGTGTATGATCACGATTTTGAATTTCACGGTTGCGGGTTGTTGTTTTTTTTTAGTTTTTGGCTTTATAGTCTCGAGATACTAAAATTCGGTATTTTAGTATTTCGAGATTATAAAGTGAAACCATATATATATGGTTTACTACTGAAAGTTTGAATCAGCTTCAGTCGACCAATAACAATCGTTGACTTGAAATGCTGAATCCGAAATTTTGAAAGTAAACCCAAAGCGAAACTGAATACATCGACCACAATGGTTTGATGTATTCAACATAGCAAGGAGTGACGTTATTTACTTCCTGCTATGCACATTAATGTACCGTTGAACTCTACAGTCAATGGTACATTACTTCTATTTTGCAGGGGGCTATGCCCCCCTGCACCCCCTATATTGAGGGCTCTGCCCCCCACAACCCCTGTACATTAAATATACCAACTCTGAGATCGCACTACAGTGAGGAAATGGGCTAATTCCCTGCTCCTCACTGAAGTACGACCTCCCTGCACAATGTCGAACCAAAGTGATCAACTTATACTTCCAGTTTGCTGTAGTATAACTCGATCGATTTTGGGTCGACATTCTGCCTACCTGGGGAACTGCCTTTCGACTATGTGCTGGTCGACCAAGGCAGTTTCAATGTTCCAATAGTAAACTTGTGTATCGATATACATATATATATATATATATAGAACATGCAGTCTTAGCCAAACTGCAACAACAGCAAGTATTCTAAGCTACATTCTCCTTGCAGCTCACCTTGAAAATAGTCATGGTTGCAGCTCTACAGATATCAGCACATCCAAAATCAGTGATGTTGCGGGTGCAAGCTGATAACATGAAGCTGGCTGGTGAAGGAGAAATAACTGTAAAATCATGATTTATTTGAACCACTTGAAAGTTTGTGGTATCCTGTTATTTTAAGATAAAATTTGGAATTGTCAGCAAATTACAAAGAGTTGAGATGTTTAATTGAAAGAAGCTGGATGCAATCAACACTCAATCAAACTTTTAACTTAAAATCTCATTGCAGAGAAATAAAATACTGATGCAAATAGTGGCAGGTGGAACTTAAACTTTTGAAGGTCACTGCTTGAAGACAGCCTAAAGAAGAATATAAAATACTTTACAATATAAAAGCAAAAATAACAAACCCATTTCTTCTTTTTAAAATGAATGACATCAGACATGCAAACTAATCAACCTTTTGTGACGAGTTGCCCGTCCCACTTATACTTGTCTCATTAGGATTTATTAAGCGATAGTTGTTTACCATAGTCACTGCTGCAGTACTGAGTTCAGGGAATTCCTGCTTACAGGAGTCTGCATTCAGCCTGAATACCACAGAAATCCACCATCCCCCAGCCAACCAATGCTCTCAGTACCCAATGTCAGCACAGACGTGGAACAAAGGAGTCACTGGCCAGTGCCATATTCAGGTCTTGCCAGTTGGATTGTCAGTCTGGTGGTCAGGCCTGAAACCACAGATTCAACAAAACTAAATACCAATTGAGAAAGATTTTTTATTCCTTTTTTGTGAGAGTTGTTTCTTATTAAAGTCTGTTAAGGTTAATAATTGTTCTAAGTGTGGAAAACAAATTCATTACAGGGGTTTTCATTCTTACTGCCTATTTTTCTAGGCCCTGAGCACAAAATCCCTAACTGACAATTTTGTGTCTATTTTAATAATAGGACTATTAGCCATAGGACTTACTCCATCAGTAGATATCTTAGAGAAGGTAGCATTAGACTTGTCCACACAATATCATTTGCCAGTCCCTAACCCGACCTTCCACAAAAAAGCAAGGAGAATCGTTTGAAAGACAAGAAAGTCAGACAGCTTAAAAGCACTCTTGTTATTTGTGACACCCCATCCCATCCCAAAATCACTGATTCAGATAAGGCACATTCACAGCCCCTATACCAATAAATGCAGGGCCCAAGTCCTCTGGCATGATACGTATTGAAGTTGCTATGTCTTCATCCTCTTCCATAGCGTTGTGAGACCCAGAACTGCAGCTACTTCACTCTGGCTTCCAATGTTTGTATCTCAATTATGGAGGTAGAGGGTAGAATCCTGCCAGTAGTAGTCAGGAAGGATTTTCCTGGGGGCAAGACTGAGGGCATGGCTGCCCATCCACATTTTGATGTCTTACCATCTGCCAGACTTAAGATCAAGCCCTCACACTGAAACTGCATCTGGGGTATTCCTAGTCTATACTGTCCACACCACAATGTTTCACAGCATGAGTTACCCCACAGGACCTTGTCAGTCTGGTACAAAATTTCATGGAGTTCATGAAATCCAAGCAGCCTTCCACAGAAAAGGGCCCTATGACAATAACTTCAAAAGAAAAAGGAATAACTCCCCCAAACAGACTTTGATTCCTACAAGCCTAGTGAAGAGGAACTGCATTATGTAGAGCACCTACCCTCCTACCAATATCTTAACTCAGTTTCTGAAGACACTTTGTCCTGTGCCTTACTTCCTGAGGACTTAACCTTTGGCGACACCCTTCACAGTATGAAGGAAGCCTTTACTTGGGAATCTATGAAATTTTCTTGGAATCAACCAGGTACAGACAGTATTTGAGGCTGTTTGAACCCAGACCTGTGGTAATTCTAACACTACATAAAGTCTTAGTTGATATGTTTGTAGACATGTCTTTGATCCACCAGTAACCAAACTATGCACACAGAAAGTGAATCAAGTGGTCAGTCCAGAGTGAACCACACAATGTAATTACAAAAACATAAAAATACACTTTGTACAGTTAAGCACTTTCATCCCTTCTGACTACATGAACTTCATCAGAACTGACATCACATATATCTTTTTCCTTATATAAACTCCATAAATAAACATTTATAACTAATAAAAGCACACAAACCTGGATAGCTAGCTACAACTGTAAAGCATATTCAGTATTTTTTTCTTTTTGGAGATATATCTTTGAAGTCTCATTTCTTACTCCTTGCTCTGGGCCTCTTTTATTTGGTGCTTGCTATCCTAAATCATCTTTACAAAAATATACTAGTGGACCCAAATGTGGTGTCTCTGGAGTCCCCAAGGGGACTGAAGGGCCTAGATCCAAGAACCATTTGGCTTCCCTGCAGCTTGGTGTTCCTCTACATCCAAGAACTCATTGCCAAATAACAGGGAACATAAGTAAGTAAATAAAAAAGACACTTCAACTACCTTGGCCTTGAGAGCTCTCATCTGTCAAATCCACATGCTCAAATACCTTGAGTTTACACAGAAACATATTAAAGCCAAGGTAGAAAGGTTTCAAGATAGGAACCTCAAGAAGGGCATATAGAATTTGCATAATATTGGTCTCAATGCATCCAGGCACTCACTAAAATGTGGCTATGATGCTTTGGGTACCTCATGCAGGGCAGTTGCTATGCAGTCTTCTACACACAGACATGTGTGTCAGAGGAATCCACCTCTCTCAGAGAATGTTAAAGATGAACTCATTAATTTTGCCTTGAACAATTAATTTCTTGTTGGACTCTCTGCTGAAAAAGTGTTACAGAGACTGGGTGAAAAGGGAAAGGTTACTAAATCTGTCAAAGAATTATATCTATCCCCATGACTTAGAAACTCCTACTAAGTCTTGTCCCTCCCTCTCCAAACAAGACAGACAAAAGCATTCTAAAGGCAAAACAAACAAGTTCCATAAAAAAGGGCAACATGACTCCTACCTAGAGCATGGGGGGGGGGGGGGGCAGGGTCCTGTAGATGAGCAGGTGTGAATTTTCTGAGCATCTCCCTTTCCATCCCCTTGCAACTCTCACCTCAGCCCTCCTCCTCCTACCCATCATGCAAACAGGGGAAAGTTTTCTCCTGTTTTTCTCAGCCTCGGAAGAAATCACACAACAGAACACAAGAAAGGCTTGTAAATTTGGAGGAGTCCTTCCTTTTTAGGAATACTCATCCCAGTCGAATTTGGGGCCTTCTATAAAGATCCATTCAGTTTGTTTTCCCAAGAGAGGCAGCTAAAGAACTTTTTTAAAGGCTCTTCCTGTTTTTCAGAAAGGAGGGATCATGCAGATCCATATTAGATCTTTCCAAGCTAGAAAAATTCTAGTGGTGCCCAAATTCAGAATGCTTACCATTCACAGACTATAACCTCTCATCATGCCATGGGCTTGGATGGTAGCCTTGCTTTCTGCAGAACCAAAGGAGTACACGTCTCTCCTTATCTGGATGACTGCTTGATTCAAGCAGCATCTCCAGAAGAACCCCACATAGACATACAAACCACAATGGAAATATTTCAGAAGGTAGGCCTGACCCTCAATGTCCAAAAGTCCCAGCTAAGCCCTTATAGCTAGGTCACCTAGATTCCATTGAAGGATGTTTCAGCCACTGTACAAGGTTTTTTTTTTTTTTCTCTGTCTCTCACCATACCCAAACAAAAAGTTACGAACATTACAATAAAAAAAAAAGAAAAAAACAAGGGGACACATTCAAGATTTAGGAGATATACCAGGTACTGACCGACCGCAGACTTGGCTGGGACAGGGGCAACTCATTTAAAAAAACAAGAGTGCAAAGATCATAGGACAGGTTCATGTAAAAAAACACATAAACATAAAGGAAATCATAGTCACTCTAGCCATGAAGGCATTCAAAGACAAATTAAAATTGGGTCTCACAAAAATTCTAACAGTTATGTAGTATATAAACAAGCAGGGAGTACCCAGCCTTACCATCTCTGCAGGCTTGTAATGGAACTCAGGCAGCTGGCACAAGAACTACATCTGTCAGCAATAGCTTCTTACATCCCAGGACTAAAGAACCTGCTAATGAGCAACTTGAGCAGATCCCTCCCAGACCCAAATGAATGGATGTTGAAAAGAGAGATATTTCTTGAACTAGTTCACCTATAGGGTGTGACAGAGGAAAACTTCTTTGCATCCACCCACAATAGACAACTGAGGAAGTTCTGTTCCAGAACCCTTCAGAGAGGGTAGTGGAAGGCAGACAACTTCTCTTCTCTTGGTTAGGACTTTTTCTTTAAGCTTTGCCTCCATTACCCCACATTCACAGAGTACTGTAAAAATAAGGATAGATGGGCCCAAGATGATCCTAATTGCACTACAGTGGCCCTGAAAAAAATGGTTATCTCTTCTCATTGAAAGGAGATCACATCCATACCACTGTGGGTGGGCCTTCTCACTCAGAACAAAGGGTCTATGAATTCACTCAAATTTCAAAACCCTGAACTTCACATGTTACACAACTTGCCTTAATTCTAGTAAGACATTAATTTCCTTAGGGGATATTATCTATTTTCAAGGAAGCTAGAAAATTAAACACCAGAAAGCCATATATTGCTAAGTGAAATTTTTTTTCTATTTGGTGCTGATGTAAGGGGTTATCATCTAAGACAGTTTGCTTAGCACAGTTCCTGAAATATCTTTACTTGCTAGAAGATTTTGCATATTCTTTTATCGTGGTACATGCCTCTGCTGTATCTACATGCCTGCCCATATCCCCCATGACTACTCTCATCCTCACAAGAAAGAGTTCCTCAAGACCCCCCAACACACACACACCAAGAGACATTTCATTCCTACCCTTAATTTTGTTTTAGAGAAGCTCACTGTTCCTCTTTTTGCGTCAACCATTTCAGCAACCATTAAAACACTAACCTGTAAAAAAGTTCATATATTGGCCTGGACTGCTACTAGATGCCTTTCTAAAGTGCAAGGTGCCTTTCCTCATCTTCCATAAAAACAGACTCACCCTTAGAATTTATAATATTTTTATTCTCAAAGTTGTATCAGAAATTTCTTTCAGTCAGGCTATTCACATCCCAGTTTTCTGCCTAAGTCTCTAGAACAAAGGAGAAAGACTGTACCATTCACTAGATGTTCAGTGAGCTTGATTCTGCTCCCACATGGCAAAATCTCCTAATAGGGCACGGCATTTTTCAGAGGGTAGAGAAGGAATAGTTGTGAGCAAATAGACCATATCTAAAAGGATAAACAATTGCATTGATTTCTGCTACTAACAACATAACAAAGAGACTCCTAGTTTCATTAGGACACATTCTGCCTGGGCAATAGCAACTACCACAGCCTTCCTAAAAAAGGGCCACAACTCAGTCTATTTTGTAAGCAGCCACTTGGTGTTCTGTCCACAACTTCACAAAGCATTGCAACCTTGGTGCCCCCTTTCTAGAATCAGAGCCAACTTAGCTTCTGCCATTCTGCAGATTGTTATCTCCCTGGTCCTAACCTGTTGCCAACCACCCATTCATAACCAGCTTTAGGAATCTCTCCAACATTCAGTACTGCAACAGTGACTACAATGAACACAGTAAAGTTATACTAGGAACTTACCATAACTGTTAAATATTCTCAGTAATTAATATTGTCAATCCACCCCCAAAAGTTAATTTTATTGCATTTCAATCCTCTTTAACTTTGTCCTAACATAACCATATATTTTTACAAGTTATCAAAATATTTTTTTTCAGATTTCCTGCACATATGCTTATTTCTGCTCTTAATTCTAATACAGGCATTAAATGGTGTTGTCCTTTTCGCACACTCATAAACAAAATTTGTCAGAGGCACATGGGGGGGGGGGGCTGATACATATCTGTAACAGATCCTACTAGAAACTCACTTCACAATGATAAAACCGTTTTTTTTTTTTTTTGGAGTCATCTACATATACACACTTTTTTAGCCCCAATATCATTTTCTTTTTTGGCATTTCCCTTTGACACTCACTCCACTACTCATGAGTGGGTAGATCAGGATATAATTTCTCCTTGGGTACAATTTAGAGGAGCAGTACTTCTACCTTTATCGCCCCTTGCATACTTTCTGGGAAGGTCTTTCCTTCCCTTTTTGTTTTTTGTTCCCATTTTCAAGGAAACTATCTGTGTTTACTCCAGCAGTGTGACTGTCTTTACTGGGTACATCACATTTTACTAAGTCAAAAAACTTCTGCTTTATGTTTTACTTTCCCTCTCGTGGCATCTGCTTGTCTTGCCTTTCTTTGTTCTTTATCCTGCATAGGTTCTCCTAAGTGAGTCATAGTTTGCACCACATAACATACATTCTGCCTTACTGAGCTTCCAAGCACAGACGTCAATTGTTACTTTCACCAGTCTGGCAAATTTGGGACTGGTTTCTCACCAAATTAGCCATAAGTTGCAGATCAGGTCTTTGTTTGTATTTTAACAGTACCACCTTTTCTCAAGCACTAGTAGATAAACAGCTGCCAGTACAATAATTTCTTGCAACAGCTAAGTTGCTTCTTTAAAGGAAAACTCTCCTACAGTTTAACTCAGTCTTTAGGATTCTTTTCTCCCCGCAACATGGTTCCAGCACTGTCTATGTACCAGAAGCCTGCTTGTACTTTTTAAAACTTTTAATGTGAGAGTGTTCAATCTCACCGTTTGTTCTTACACATGGGTTCGGAGCCGATCCTCGGCTCCGAGTCGGCCGCTTGGCAAAGCTCTGCATCGAGAAGAAGCTCGAGACCAACCTGTCTCCCACAATTCCCTCTGCCTTTACCTCAGATCTAGTTTGCCGCTGCAACGTTCGCATCTTTTTTGATGAGCTCAGACCAACTGGCAGATAAGATATCCTTTTTTTTCTAGGATTACTTAGAAAATTCTTCTATTTTCAATTTAAGACCTTTAGTGTGTGTGTGTGTACGTGAGTCGAGGGTTTCTTAACCTTATACATATATATATTAATATATATAGTTAGTTAGTTTCCCTCGGGGCCTACCCCACCCACTAACTTCGGATTTTGCTACTGGATTTGACTTAAACACTATATACTTGTGGTACCATCCTTAGTGTTTTTTGGCTGTGACTGTCTGTCAATAGGACTGTGTAGATATATATATTTAGATATATATAACATTACTGGATTTGACTGTTTTATATACTTGATAATGTCTGAAAAAGCGAAGTCAGGGTTCAAACGGTGCCAATGTGGACAGAAAATGTCTGTCACAGATAACCATAGCTCCTGCGTCTACTGTCTTGGCCCTCTCCATCTGCAAGAAGACTGTTCCATTTGTCATTCTTTCAGTGAAGGGGTCATGACAGATAGGTGCAGGAAGCTCATGGACAGAGGCCTTTTGAAGCCTGCCTTTCAAGAGGCTCTTGATAAATCGGACCAGGCATCTAAATCCTCGAAGGAATCGAAGACGTTGGAGCCCATGTCATCGGCTCCAAGCTCTTCGTTTAAAGTTCGTTCACCGGTTCCACAGACCTCGGGGCCGAGTGTCGAACTTCTGTCTGTCACCGAGCCTCGAGTCTTGGAACCGGTGATGGAGCTTCCACCTCCTGTGCTTTTGAGATCGGCTCCGTCTTCGATTCCTTCGATGCGTTCTTCTAGACCCCTCTCTGACTCCGATGTAGATCGTGTGGTGCAGAAGTTAATGGAGAATACGGCCTTGTCCAAACTCATCTCAGTCTCCTCCCAGTTGGTGTCGAGACTTGAAGGCCTTCCCTTATCTCCATCTGTTCCTCCTCCAAGGCCTATTCAGCCTTCGGAGCCGGGAGAGGCTGATCTGATGATCGTGGAGCCCTCGGTGCCGGAGCCGTCTTTCTCTCGGTCGGCACCGTTCACCTCGACTCCGACGGATCCATTACAGGAATCGCGGAGCCGACGATCTATCCTTGGTTCCGGGACCAAGAGTCGAACCGATGTTTCGGTTCCGACTCTCCCTCTTGGTGCCTCGGCACGGATCGATTCGGCTCCATCCTCGGGGTCGATGCCCTCGGTCCCCATCTCGGGGATCCCTCCACCTTCTTCGGAACCAAGGGATCCCTTGACTCGGGACCCGGGGGCCTTCGACCTTATGAGGAAGGTGTTGTCGACTCAGACAACCACTTCAGCAGAGACAGCCTCTCCTTCCCATAAAGGCCCGTTATCCTCCTCTGCACCCACGGCTACTTCAAAGCGTTGAGCACCAGAGTCTCAGCCGCTCCCAGAGGGAGCCCCTTCTTCCTCGGAGGCTTCATCGGATGCCCCCCCCGAGGAAGTTCCGAGGAAAAGATTGTGTAAGAGGAGACACTTGGATTCTCCACAAGAATTCTTAACATCGGACACTGACTTGGATGAGTCAGAAGGGTCCCCAAAATCACCCTCGGAGGATGTCTCCTTTTCCGACATCCTGGAGATCCTGAAACAGAGAGGTGATTGGCAGGCCCTACCCCCTTCTGAGGATGAGTCAGTCTTGCTGAAGGCATTCGGTGCTCGCCCTTCTTCCTCCTGGGTCACTCCGCCCTTCGATGAGTTGATGGATTTGATTGCTCGAAGGGCGTGGGAGACACCTGACACAGTGGAGCCAGTCCCTAGAAAGCCTAATAAATATATTACGGCCCCTCAAGACAAGGCATATCTCACAAAGGGAGTTCCAGTGGATGCTATGGTGGTGGCAGCTGCCACTAAAAAGGAGATGTCTGAATCTTCCTCATCTGTCCATCCGTCTAACAGAGATTCTAGGACTATGGACAGGTATGGGAAGCGCATTTTTAGTTCAGTGGCTTTTTCCACGCGATCGCTGAACTATTTGACACATTTTACATGTTTACAGAGGGATCTAGTCAAAGAGTTGGGAGATACCCTCCAGGGTACTACAGATGCTGCTGTCGCGGAAAAAGTTACAGCACAGCTCAATACCCTTACATCAATTGTGAACTCGTCCATGAGGCTCATCTCATATGCAGCCGAAGGATCGAGTGGGGCTGCGGCTTCAGCGATTGCTCTTCGTAGACAATCCTGGATGCGCTTATGTTCCTTTGCGGAAGCCTTCAAGTCTTCCTTTACTAACGCCCCATTTGATGGTGCCACTCTCTTTGGCCCCAAAGTAAAGGAGACCCTTACCCAGTGTGAGCAGGAGGGAAAGACTTTGTCTGCTGTCGGAGTCCGTTTTTTCACCCTATCCAGACCATACCCCAAAGGGCAATGAGGTGGAAAAATGTGGTTTTGAAAACCCCAAGGCTCTTTCCCAGGCACACAGGGTGATGCCCCCTCCAGAGGCAGAGGGGGGGGCAGAAGTGGAAGACGTCGCCCTGGCAGCAGAGGGGGGTCTGCAAAACCAAGGTGACAGGGATACACTCCCTGGGAAGCCTTTCCAGCACTCCTGAGAGGAGGCCCGACTGTCCTGCTCTGGAGGCAGTCGGGGGTCACTTAGCTTTATACCCTCAGGCCTGGCAAAGTCTTACCTCAGACGAATGGATAAAAAGCATTATTACCAGAGGTTACAGAATTCCATTTCTATTTCCCCCATTACCTTAAAAAAGACTCCCAGATGTACCGCCCCATCTGCGAGATCCTGCAGCTATAGAAATTTCAAAGCAGCTAGAAAAAAAGAGTCATCCAACCAGTCCCGGCGGACCAAAGAGGATTCGGAACTTACTCAAGGTTCTTTTTAGTTCCAAAAAAAGACAGGGGACCGGAGGCCAATTCTGGACCTAAGCAAGCTCAATGCCTTCGTCAAGAAAGAAAAGTTCCGGATGGTCACGCTTCAATCGATCATTCCATTTTTACAGAAGGACGACTGGATGTGCTCAATAGATCTCAAGGACGCGTACTACCACATCAAAATGGCCAGAGCATCCAGGGATCACTTGCGCTTCCGGCTGGGAGCCAGTCACTTTCAGTTTCGGGCCCTGCCCTTTGGTCTAACCTCAGCCCCCAGGGTTTTCACCAAATGCATGGCAGTGGTAGCGTCTCACTTGAGACGCCTAGGATTCCAGGTGTTTCCGTATCTGGACGACTGGCTCCTTACTGCCACCACCGAGCGTCGACTGATTCAGGCCAGGGATTACACACTAGAACTTTGTGTTCATCTCGGAATTTCCATAAATTTCGAAAAATCTGCATTACAGCCATCTCAGCATATCTCATTCATAGGAGCAGATTTGGATACTCGTTGCTTGATTCTAAGGCTTCCCTCAGAAAGAATAGCCTCTCTACAAAATCACATATCTCTTCTCCTGTTGTCCAAGAAATCCCCGGCCAAACTGGTTCTGAAAGTTTTGGGTCTCATGGCGGCTTCCCTCATTGCGATACCCTTGGGAAGACTGCACATGAGAGTTCTTCAATGGCTGCTATTCGCACAATGGTCGTACCAACAGTTACTGCTGACACACAAAATTCACATCACAAACATCTGCAAATCGCACCTGTCTTGGTGGCTTCAGAATTGCAATCTCTCCGGCGGCCGTTTGTGCTACCCACTCCGACAGCTACGGTGACCACGGACGCTTCCCTGATAGGGTGGGGGGGCATCTTTCTGGGACAGACAGTCCAAGGAGAATGGACCAATCTAGAGTACAACCTGCACATCAATGTTCTGGAGATGAGGGCAGTGTTTCTAGCGTTGCAACACTTTTCTCCCCTTCTACCTCTAGGGACCATTGCAGTTCAAACGGACAACATGTCCGTAGTCTGGTACATAAACAAGCAAGGAGGAACCAAATCTTACCAGTTATGCAGAGAGGCCATGAGAATTTGGCAATGGGCAGAGTCCACGGGTCGCTTTCTGATAGCAACGCACATCCCGGGGTTATCCAACGTCATAGCGGACAGGTTGAGCAGAGCCATCCTGTTACCTCATGAGTGGTCCCTCAAACAAACAATTGCGGACATGATATTCCGCAAGTGGGGCCAGCCTTGCTGCGATCTGTTTGCGTCTCCAATGAACGCCAAATGCAGAAGCTACTTCGCCCTATTGCCCCTGCCAGGGGAAGTCCCCAGGGATGCTCTGATACACGATTGGCCCCCGGGTCTCCTGTACGCCTTCCCTCCTATACCTCTGATTCCAAGATTTCTGCAGAAAGCCAAGAACCTGGAGAGGACTGTAATTCTCATTGCCCCATTCTGGCCTCGTCAAATTTGGTTTCCCTTTCTTCAAGCACACCAAATACGGGAACCCTGGATCCTGGACCTGGAGCCGGATCTACTGACCCACTCGTCAGGGGCTCCCCACCCATCGCTCCTGTCCCTCAGACTAGCAGCTTGGCTGCTCCGCTTCCCTTCTTAGCCAGGTCTGATCTTCTTTCTCCTGTGGTTCAAAACATTCTAGTAGCTTCTCATAAAGCTTCCACTACAAAGATTTACACTAGTAAGTGGAAGCGTTTTGTATACTGGGCAACTATGCAACATTTGGATCCCTTAATAGCCCCACTAAACAAAGTCTTAGAGCTTCTATCCATACTATTTCACCAAGGAGCTTCTCCTGCCACCTTGAGGGTTCAATTGGCTGCTATTTCAAACTTTTATGTAGGAGAAAATGGAGCGCCTATTATGACTCATCGGCTTTGTAAGGCTTTTCTAAAGGGGTCTTTTCATATTAGGCCACCAGTCAGGTTCCCTACAGCACCATGGAATCTGAACCTCCTGTTATCACAACTAATGCTACCACCCTTTGAACCAGCCTCTTTCTGTTCTTTGAAGTTCTTGTCATGGAAAACCCTCTTTCTAGTAGCTATCACTTCAGCCAGATGAATATCAGAACTTCAAGCTCTTTCCATTAAACACCCATATTTGATCTTTCACCCTGATAGGGTATCCCTTCGCACCAACCCGTCCTTTCTTCCCAAGGTTTGTTCAATCAATAACATTAATCAGTCCATTGAGCTCCCCACATTTTTCAAGAACCATTCCAATAAGCTGGAATATATGTTACACAAGTTGGATGTTCATAGACAACTCAGATTCTACTTGGATAGAACAAAGGAACACAGAAAAGCAGATCAACTCTTTATAGCCTTTGCGGACAGCAGAAAGGGCATGGCAGTGACAAAGCGTACCCTTTCCAAATGGCTATCTGATTGTATTACTTTCGTTTATACTGCTACTGAGCAGAGTTTACCCATCAAACCGAAAGGACATTCTACTAGATCAATATCTACATCCCTGGCTCATGCGGCCCGCCTACCTTTGGACACTATTTGTGCGGCCGCCACTTGGTCTAAACCACATACGCTCATCACTCATTATAAAGTGGATAGGGTTTCCAGGGACAGGGCAACCTTTGGTTCCACTGTGCACAGGAACATTCTTCCGTGAGTCTCTCAGGGTCACGGAGCTAGGGACGCTACCCATGTGTAAGAACAAACGGCGAGATTGAACATTCTCACATATAGAAGTTATGTCCTTACCATAAGGTTCCATGTGGAGTGTTCATCTCGCCTTTGTTCTTACACTCCCACCCTCCCACCCTCAGGTCAGGAAGAACGTCCAGTTTAGATGTCTGGTTTGGTTCTCCCACTTCTGATTCTCTCAGCTGTTACTGCTGTTTTCAGCTACGCCTTAGTATGTATGTTGTATGTTTCATTCCCATTGGAATCTGGTATTCTTTGCAAACTAGATCTGAGGTAAAGGCAGAGGGAATTGTGGGAGATAGGTTGGTCTCGAGCTTCTTCTCGATGCAGAGCTTTGCCAAGCGGCCGACTCGGAGCCGAGGATCGGCTCCGAACCCATGTGTAAGAACAAAGGCGAGATGAACACTCCACATGGAACGTTATGGTAAGGACATAACTTCTATTTTCCTTGCATTGGAGTCAAAGGAAGAGAAAGCCTACTTACTTTTTTTAAGCTCAAATTCTCACATACTTTGCAGAGGCATATGTCTCTGCCTGTATAACATATCATAGACAGTTAAATCTGTAGTTTACCCTGTCAGGTACTGCTGTCAATCTTAGATGGCAATTCATCCTGCCTAATGTCAGGAGCACAGCAGCTGCTATAAAAAAAATAATAAAAAAAAAAAGCTGTGGAACTGTTTTCTACTATTTCTATTGCAGACAGGAGGAAAACTTAACACTCCTCTTTCATAGCAAAACAAAGCAATTAGATCAGTCAGGGGTTTAAAGGCAGTTGTTACCTCTTCTGACAAATTTACATAAGCAGCAACATAGCATTTATTTACTTATTCATAAGTTCATAGGTTGGTACTAGGCTATCGGCCCCAGGGCCTATACAAGCCTAGCCATAACAATATTTCTTCCCACAATATTTACTTCCCTGGACCCCTGTCTAGCAGGGTAACTGACGTGATCCCCGGGATGAATTTCCTATCTCCCATCCAATCCTCAAGGTTTCTTGTGAAGAGGGCCAAGGAGGCGCTCTGCTTGACATGTATGGGCAGTCTATTCCAGAGTATGGGGAGTCTCTGGGTCAGGAAACTATCCCTCCAGCATGTTTTTTTCATTGTGATGACAAGGTTTAGATCCCTGGAGCACGTGGCTCTGAGGGATTGGGATTTCTTCAAATGTAGCATGTCCAACACCTCAGATTTTGACATGGCCTTGTATGTTAAGTAGAGATCACCTCTGAGTAGACGATATGCCACAGAGTATAGTTGGAGTTTTTTTAGTCATTCAGCATAGGGCATCTGCTTTAGGCCTGTGATTCTTTTAGTGAGGTATGTCTGCAGCCTTTCCAGCTGCTGCAGATGTATTGAGAGGTACATACCAAACAGGGCATTGTACTCTATAATGGGTCTAATGAGGGCTGAGTACAGTGGGACTATGACCTCCTTTTTTCTGGATGAAAAGCCTTTAGTGATGAGGTGTGCCACATAGAAGGATTTCCTGACTGTTGTGGTGATGTGGTTATCAAAGGTGAGACCACTGTCCACCTGTGTCCCTAAGTCTCTCGTCACACTTTCGGTGTTTAGTGTACTGCCACCTATAGACAGCTGCAGTGGTGCAGCGGTTAGCATTGTCACCTCACACCAAGAGGCTCTCTGGTTCAATCTTCGGCTGGGGTGTCTTTTGTGCGGAGTCTTCATGTCCTACCTTTGGTTGTGTGGGTTTCCTCTGGGTGCTGTGGTTTCCTCCCACATCCCCAAACACATGCTGCAAGTGGATTGGACATGCTAAAATTGTCCCTAGGCATGAGTGCATGCATGTGTGTGCCTTCTGTGGAAGGTTGGGCGCAACTCGACACCGTAAAAACTCCACTGCTAATCATGAGCGGACAAGATGATCCACTGTGGTGACCGCTAACCGGGAAAAGCAGAGAGAGAGAGAGAGAGTGTACTGCCACCTATGTGGTAATTCATGGTTACATTGTTTTTCCCAAAGGGGATAACTATACATTTCTTGGCATTAAGCTTGAGCCCATGGCTCTGGCACCCAGCATCTGTTTCTGTAAGGCCCTTTTGTAGAATATCCACATCATTTGGTGATTCAATAATAGCTCCCAATTTGCAGTCATCTGCAAACTTTGTTAGCCAGAGTCCGGTAGTGTTGGCCTGTACTTCAGAGAAGTAGATGCCAAACAAGAGCGGTCCCAGGACTGAACCCTGAGGTACTCCACTTGTCACTTGTCTGGAGCTGGATTTGGAGTTGGCTACTTTTATAGTCTGGGTTCTGTCACTAAGCCAGTTGGCAACCAATTGAGTGACGTAGGGATTTATGCCCAGCTTAGTAAGTTTATCTATGATTCCAGAGTGGGGGATGGTGTCAAAGGCCTTGGTGAGGTCCAGGTAGGCTGTGTGGACCGCCTTACCCTTGTTCACAGCTCTGGAGACTGATTCAAAGAAGTCAGTCAGGTTCAGGAGACAAGATTGTCCCTTCACAAACTCAAACTGGGTGGGGTCCAGTGTTTGAAGGTTGCCAATGTCTTTGTTTATAAGTTCCATGATAATGTATTCCATACCCTTACAGATCAGGCTCATCAGACTGATGGGACGGCAGTTCCCGGATCCAAGGTGGATCCCCCCTTGTGGAGTGAGATAACTGCAGCTGTGCACCACTCAGTGGGCATGAAGCCTGAGGTGAGGCTATGATTAAACATGACACTTAGGTGAGGTGCCAGTTCATTTTGTAGTTCATGTAGTACACAGCCCGGGATGTCACCTGGTCCCATGGATGCTGTATTCTTAGCTTTGGAGAGTGCGATTTCTACCTGTGGGCCCATGATTACCAGAATTTGGCAATCTTTTGGTATTGAGATGGGCCCTTTAGGGGTGAGAGGGGGTGAAGTTGGCATTAAATTGATCTGCCAGGATATTGGCAATATCCTTGGGATCAGTATATTTAATGCCATTCTGTTGTAGCTCAGAGCAGATCTGAGCATTGCCATTTAGATTCTTGACATAACTGTAGAATGCCTTGTGGTTGTCTTTGGAATCTTTGGCAATTTTATTTTCGTAACTAGCTTTGGAGGATTTTATGAGGGATCTCAGCTTCTTACTGACGTAGGTAAGGGAGTTTTTTGCATCCTGGTATTTTCCTCTTTTCTGCAACACTTTCTTCCTTCTGTTGTAAAGTTTGTTTATGGCAAGAGACCACCAGATTGGCTTCCTTTTTTGGAGGAGAGCATCTTGGTTCTATTGGGCATGGCACGATTCATGCACGAGTAGATGCAGTTATACAGTACCCTAATGTAGGATTCAGCAGTCAAACTTTCAGTTCCTGACTGCATGGGTGCCATGAAGTTTGTCACTTCTGAATTGAGTAGCATGAAGTTGGCCTTGGGGAAGTTTTTTACAGAGGTTTCCTTACTGGGGGGTGGGATGTGGATATCAAGGGTGATTAGCTTATGGTCAGACCTGACCAACGAGGGGGTGACCATAGGTGTGGAGCATTGATTTCCCATGTTGGTAATGACCAGGTATAGGATATTGGAGCCCCTGGTGGGACTAAGGATTAGTTGATCCAGGACATTGGAATTTATGAATTCCAAGAACCATTGGGCAAAGGTGTTGGTACACGAGTAGTTTTCCCAGTTAATGGCAGGTGTTGTGAGCTATGTGTCACTTTGGTTGTGACTGGTGTTTGTTTGCGTTTCAACTTCAGAGGTCCTTGCTGCTTGGGCAAGTTAATGTTAAGGGCCTCCACATATGTGGGTTTAGTGTTGGTATGTGTGGGTGTTGATGATGTGGGTTTTGAAGGGCTATGTGTTGCTTGAGGTGTAGTGCAGGTGTTAACCTTCTCCTCTTGACTGTCTAACACAATCTTGGCTGGAGAGAGCTTTGCTTCCAGTTTGGCTATGTAACTGCATCTCTCGCAGGTTGTAGTGTTGGGTGGTAGGAGGAGAGGGTTGTTTGTGTAAATGAGGCAGTTGCTGCATTGCCCCAGTATGCCTAGATTCACCAGGTGGACAGGAGAAATCACCGGAAGCTGACCATTGGACATGCCTGTTTAGGTGTTGTTTTTGTAAAGTACAAGAGCTGTTTTCCCTTACCTTTGCAAAGTACTTTGCAATTATAGGCTGTTTAGTGCCTACGATTAATTTCTCCTTATTAACAAGGAGAGTTGAGTGCTTGTATCAGTTTATGGCTTCCTAGTGCTTTCCAATCTGTTCTAGAGCAAGTGCTAGTCACAGGGGTTCATATTTTAGTGCTACTACTGCGAAACCAGCTAGTTCTTAGGGAAAATTTGAAGAGCAGACCTTCTGGCACCTGGAATAGTTTAACTGTAGCCCCGTGATGCTGCACGATGCGAAAAATGCACAAACACACGCGTTTTTAAGCCAGAAAGTTGAAAGGGATAGAAATCAGCCCAAAATGGCTAATAAAATTACAATTTCAGTGCTGGAAACCACTCCACTAGTGTTAGAGAGGCAGTACAATGCTCCCACTCTCACTGGTAAGCAGTAGGACCTCCCTCTACTACAGTAAGATCTGGATAGCTCTAAACACTGAAACTAAAGTCCTGAAACCAGCAAAGCCTGGAAACTGGACTAGTCTAGTTAAAAAAGGCAGGAAATTAGCAAACATGATAGAATTTTTTTTTTTTATTAAAACAGGCTAAGCAATGCAATAATACAGTAAATAAACATAGAAAAGGCTAACACACGAGTGTGTAGCCCTAAACAGTAAATACAATTAAAACTCTACAAAAATTAGCAATTTCAAACTGTTTAAATGAAGCAAGGCAAATGCACAATTGAAAAACGATTTGTGTTTATTTATTTTACAGTTTGTTTACCAGGATAGCCCATTAGGCCAAAAGGGGCCCATTTTCAATGGAGTCCCAGGGATAAAAGCTTCATGAACAAGACTATAATATGAAGACAATGTATTTACATTTATGTAATACTATTGAAGAACTATGGTATTACACAACATGACAAAAAATCCACAATGGCAGTAAAAATACAGTCAAAAAAGCTAAAGGTAAAATTACACACACACACACACACACACACACACACACACACACACACACACACACACACACACACACACACACACACACACACTCAATTAAAATAAGAAAAATCCATTGGTGCATATTCCTGTTAGACTTGTTACAATGTGAAATAACACAGGGTTAACATTACAGTTTTACAAGAAATCTTAGCAGTTAAAGTAGGACAGGGGGATAAGAGGTGTTAATTGTTGAATCTAAGAAGGTGGGCAATAAGAAAAAAAGTGGAACAAGAGTAGGAGTAAATGAGAAAGATGGTAGTAGTCAGAGAAGCTCGGTATGATGAAGAGAAGAGAGAAGTAAAGGAGTGTGAGAAATGGAGAAAAAAGAGGTGAGTCGTGGGATGAGAGTCAGTCCTTACATTATTAGAGTGCATGAGCATTTTGTAGTCCAAAAAGGAAATGTGACAATTGTGGCAACAATAATATACAGCTGAATTTACCTCAGCATACATTTACTATGTGCCCTTGCATTAAAAACATTAAGAAAAGGAAATCAGAAGTACTTAACTGTGTTTAAATGCACGCACACACACACACGCACGCACACACACACACACACACACACACACACACACACACACACACACACACACACACACACACACACACACACACACACACACACACACACACACACAGTCAAACGTGCATTTAAACAGAGTACTGCATCCTACATATAATATTCTACATGCTGCATACATATTTACACACACACACATATATATATATATATATATATATATATATATATATATATATATATGTATATTTGTGTGTGTGTGTGTGTGTGTGTGTTTATGTGTAGACACATACACAGTTACACAAAATTTCCATCGTTTTAATGTTTTTCTTGAAAGGACATGAAGTACACACACAGGCATATAATCTAATTCTGCATTACACACACACACACACACACACACACACACACACACACACACACACACACACACACTCATATGTTTTTGTACAAGTGTACTTTATACACATACACATATATGCAAACACATACACAATATATATATATATATATATATATATATATATATATATATATATATTTATATATATATGTGTGTGTGTGTGTGTGTGTGCAATATGAGTGCATACAATTCATTATTTATAATAAACAACACAGTAGAGGTAAGCATTATTAATGTATACATTCTAGTAAATGTTATCATTTATGACAGAGGAAAAAACTTCCCACTGAAGGCATTGGGAAGCAGCAAACAGACTTCATTTGGAGTCCTACTACTTATGATACAGCAAGTATCATTTACTGCAGTGAGAGTTTTTACACCTCAGCATGACAGTACAGGAGAACGCCTGTCAATTCTTTTAGGACTACAAAAGACACCTTTTACAAAAACCTGTTATTTACCTACATTATTTTGCTGGAAGTAGCTAACAGCTATTTATGGCATAGAACACGCTCTGACAGACACATAAATGAGGTTCAGTCAGGAAAACACAGAAGCAGCTCTGTTACAGAAGGTGTGTTTAGAAGACAGTGCTTTACAGTCCTGCCATTCTGTCTTAATAGCGTGAGAAAACACCACTTCCTTATGTCTACCATGACTCATATAAAGATGACTTGAAATGTATTCTGGGAAGAAGGATCTAAAGCAAGAAAACAAGATCAAGGCAGACCCCATCATCCACCATTTTGAGGGAAACACATTGAAATTGTAAAAGAAGCACTTGAAGTGATTTTGAGGCATTAAAATAGCACGAAAACAAAGACACAATGAAAAAAATATTTTTTGTGTTCTAAGGTGGAGTTTTCCTTTAATTGATTTCCATAGTTTATGACCATTACTGATGGCATGGGCACTCAGCCATGCTACATGAAATGCAAAGGCTAGCCTTTAAATACTGTATGTCACTGTTTGCTCAGTGACTACAGTTTAAAGTCATTTTTAATTCATGGATGGAAAAATAAACAGGCACTCCTATTGATCCACTCAAAAGTTTACATTCCTGCCTTTTTATGGTATCCCACACTTAAAGGAGCCATGTTAATACTGCTTCTACTGGCTTCTGTTTTTGTGTCTAAATTACATTCATCAATTCAGTCTAGATGAACATGTGCATTTTTGCTCATATTTGTATGAATTTTCATCATGTAATCCTTTCCTTTCACCTAGAGGATGCTCCTTTATTTCATCTAATTCATTACATAAGAGTTTGTGATCCTGTGTGTAATGTCAAAATCAAATCCTGTATAGCAAACAAAGGTTCCAGTTCCTACCCTTGCTCTCAAAAGTAGTTTGTCTTGTCCCTTTGCCCTACCTCCATTGCTGAATTAAGCTATTAAACAAATTAATCTATTCTCTGCTTCTGCTGTCTCCTTTTTCACTAGTGCCGTGTCACTCAGTCCATGATTATGCAGCTACTTTTAATATTTCTCCTTTAAATCTTGTACTTCTTAGTGTTCTCATTTACATTGTGTTCTAAAAGTTGTCATGCTGTTACAAGTAGCCATCAAGTTACCCTGATGATGACTTCTTTATTTTTTTTTATTTACTTTAATTTAATTATGTATCCTTTGTTGACCAATTTTGTTCCACTAGGCTAGTGACCTCTTTTCAAGGGCAAGTAAAGGTAATATTTACACTTCTAGGGGAAATTTGGCCAAGGCATTAAGGAAATTCTAACCTTTTTGATAGTTGCCATGGGATCTTTTACATCCACCTAAGTGACCACCAACTGCAGCAGATGGGACCTCTGTTATTGTCTCATGTGAAGGATGACACACACAGGAATGCTGCAACCCCATTGTGCAGCACTGCAGTGTCAGAGATCCACATTATTTTACACTGATCATCTAATTATAATTATTCCAAGGCATCTGCTACTTTATCAGGAGCTAAATGTTTAATAAACACATGATACTCTAATGGTGGAGTTAATTTATTTACCACTTTTTTCTATGGGAAACCAGTGTCCTGAACAGATTAGGAATGTCCCAGAATAACCCAGAATGTCATATCAAATATCCAATGATATACTAAAACTCACACTGCCAAATGCTGACATAAACAAAAGACACTTAATATCAAAACTCCCTACTGCTCCGGACCTAGTATCAAGTACTAACATGGGTTTGGAAGGGTGCCAATTCAGTTATTCGATAATGTTTGATTCAACATTCCAAGTGTCAGTGTTGAAGGTTTTGAAGTGCCTGACTCACCATTCTGAGTTTTGAGAATGCAAAAGTAAAACATCCTAAACTACACTTCTTAGGAATTCTCTCCCCATTAGTACCTACCACTTTTTTGTAACAAAGAATAACTGTTGGATGTCACTGCATATTTACCATATTGTACTCTGTAACCATATTCCACCGCTGGTACAGGCTTTTCTCATTGGTTGGTAAATATTGCCAGAATTACAATGCAGGTGAATAAAAATGACCTGCATTTAATAAATAATGGCAGAAGAAAGTAAAATATATTTTAGGAAAAAGTAAAACTTTGCAATGAATATTTCAATGAGGAAAACCACAACATTGCACCTCATTCTGACTTGAGGGATATTAGAGCACTAACAAGACGAGGGTTTCCCAAAGTTTGCCAAAAGAAGCTTTGGAGCTCACTAGTCTACTTCTGCACTTTATACCCCAGATATTTTACATTTCTCTGTGGAGTAATATACTAATTAATCTTGTAAAACAAAAGCTAGTCTAAACTGGCTTTCTGTGTGCATACTTTGGAGTGAAACTCACTCATCCTAGCCAGGTTCAATGTTGTGATGCCCCTGCACTGGCCCAGTAATCAAGGAGCTTCAATCTTCAACACTAACATCAGTGAGGGATGTGCACATTGGGAGGATGACAAGTACACACACTATAAAGTACAATTTCCCTTAAGAGCACACAGAGATCACAGTCAAGTCTGGGGCTAGTTTCTCTCTCCCTATCTCCAGATCCTCAATAAGACTCCCCACTGGCACAGCTATAGGGTTAAGATCTCAGCCAAGTGGTCAAGCCAAAACCTTCAGCACCCTCTCTGTCCAACCAGTGCTTTGTGTCCCTGCCCAAGTAGTTGACACACACACTCTTTCAGATTTGATTGCAATACAAACACACAGACACTCCCGGGGAAGGCTGGCACAGGTTCACTAGCGATGCCCCATTCTGCCCAGACTATAAGGTAGAAATCATTGCCACCAACCACCCTTACTTATCAGCTACTATAAGGCCCTTCCCAAAGGGTGACTAATTCTACTGTGTAATGTTACTATTATCCAAATGGTAAGTGTGACAAAACTTTTAAGGCTATTTAAGAGTGGTCTGTACAGTGTCACCAAATACATATGCAAGTACTCTGAGAGCTTAAATATCCCTAAACAAACCAGCCACAATTAAAAGATTTAAATATATTTAATAATAAATAAAAAAAGCACAAGACAATACTCAATAACTCAATGCATTGACAACAGAGTTTAGAATCACAGGAAATACTTTAAAACAACATGCAGGACAGTCTCACATAATAACAGAAAGCATCTAGATTGATCTTAAAATAATAAATAATAAATACACAAGACAATACTCAATAACTCAATGCAGTGACAACAGAGTTTAGAATCACAGGAAATATTTTAAAACAACATGCAGGACAGTTTCACATAATAACAGAAAACATCTAGATGGATCTTACTACTTTCCTATCTATCTCTAAGAGAGATACTATGCTCTAAGTCTTATTTACAGAGCAAGGCAAATACAGATGAGAAGTGCGGAAGATGGATGTGTTCAGATCCAAGACAAGATAAAAAAAACACATACTTTCTCTGAGAGATAGTTCTTGAATTACTATCAAACATTACTGCTGGGTTATCCCAGATTACATCATTATTTGACACCTGCCTCTAGTTCCCAGGCTAAACAGATACCAACAGAAACATTTCTCTGTGAAAAATAATTATTTTTTAGAAGTTTGCCTAGAACAGGAAGTTGTAAAACAATTAACACTGTTAGATTTGAATCCTAGTAATTATTTCTGTTTTAAGACAATAGAAAAACCTCCTAGCTCTAGACATCCTGTCTCTTTGCATTAACTTTATAGCACAGTCATAAACAATTTCAACTTATTTTCTTAGAGTTTGCAAGTAAACTCTGTTCTTGTCCAGTAGGGTACACTGTGGTTACATTCTTGACGCTCCGCACATAACATTCAGTTTAATACACACATAACATATAGTTTTCCTACATTGGTAGGACAAGCATACAAATCATTTTACTATATATAAATGACATAGACTTTTTTTTACAAAATTCTACCTAGCTAGGCTGGTAGCTTTCAGAATTCTCCCTCCCTTGACAACTCAAGCTAGTTTTTCAAGTGACCCTTGAGAAACATTGCTTGAGCGGGTTGAGCCTATCTGGGAATACCTTACCCATTTCCTGTCTTGACATACCATCTGCATTGGCATTGCTGACCCCACTGCAGTGCTGCACTGTCATATCTTATGCTTGCAACCCTAGGCTCTGCCTTAGTAATTTGGCATTTTGCTGGCTGGCTCAATGTATCCATGTTAAGGGAGTGATCTGTAACTACAGTGAATTTCCTTCCATACGGATAAGGCTGACATTTCTGCAGTGCCCACACTATGGCTAGACATTCCTTCTCTACAGCTGCATAGCATTCCTCCCTTGGTTGGAGCATATGACAGAAATAAACTACTAGGTGCTCTTCTCCCTCTGAAGAAATCTGGCTAAGTATAGCTCCCACCCCATCGTTTGAAGCATCCACCTGCACAACAAATTATTTGCTGTAATCTGGACTGGTTAACACAGGGGGTCCTCCCAAAGCTCTGTTACACTTCTGAAATGTCTGCTCACATGCTGGGATCCACACTACCTTATCTGGCCTGTTTTTCCTTGTCAGCTCTGTCAGAGGAGCAGCTATGGTACTATAATTGGGGACAAACTTTCTGTAGTACCCTGCTGTCCCTAAATATGCCCTCACCTGCTTATTGGCAACAGGTGCAGGTCATGCCTGAATGGCTTCCACTTTGGTCGGTTCTGGGCTGAACTTACCACTCCCCACTCTATGTCCCAGGTAGGAGACCTCTGTCATACCCACCTGACATTTGCTGGACTTAATGGTCAGCCCTGCTCTCTGTAGTCTGCCCAGCACCTCCCTGACATGCTGAAGGTGCTCTTGCCAGGAATGGCTGTAGATGGCAATATCATCTATGTAAGCAAGGGCAAAATCCCCTGCTCCTGCTCCTGCTGGGATACGATCTACCAGCCTCTGGAAAGTCACTGGGGCATTTTTTATCCCAAAGGGCATCTTTGTGAACTCATACAAGCCAAAAGGAGTCACAAAGGCTAAGCTCTCTCTAGCACTTGAGTCAAGGGCACCTGCCAGTAACCCTTGGTAAGATCAATGGTGGTAAGATAGTTAGCCCCACCCAGCTGCTCTTGGGCTTCATCTGTCCTAGACATGGGGTAAGCATCTGATTCTGTGTGAGTATTTAATTTCCTGTAGTCCGCACAGAACCTGGTACTGCCATCCTTCTTCGGTACCAGCACCACTCGGGAGGCCAAGGGACTGCTGGACTCCTGAATTACCCCTAGTTCCAACATTTCCTGTATTTCCTCCCTCAGACTCTGTTTGACTCTCTCAGGTACCCTATAAGGGGCCTGCTTAATAGGCCTTTGGGATCCTGTATCCACATGGTGCTGCACCAGGTGGGTGCACTATGGTCTCCAAGTGAACATGTCCCCAAACTCCTGTAACATTGCTCAGATTTCTTGAACCTGGGTAGGGGATAGCTGCTGGGACATTACTACCCCTTCCACTCAGGTGTCAGTCCGAGTCTCATTGAGGAGATCAGTCACCAAATTCCCCTCAGAGTCCTCCTACAATCTACTGCAAATACTCAGCACAAGGGCCTCCCTATCATTGTAAGGTTTCATCATGTTAACATGGTACAGGTTGTGCCCTTGCCTAACAGTTGTGCCATGTAATTAACAACACTGACCTTCCTTACCACCTTGTAGGGTCCTTCCCACGCTGCCTGCAGCTTTTTGTGTCTGACAGGAATGATAACCATTACCTGTTGCCCTACAGCATACTCTTTAGCTCGAGCATTCCTGTCATACCAGACCTTTTTCTGCTGTTGGGCTTCTTCCAGGTTCTCCTGGGCCAAGCTCATGAGTTCCCTGAGCCTTGTCTTGAGGTTTAAGACATATGCCACAACAGATTCCCTGTGGGATTCACACTCACCCTCCCACTCATTTCAAATTAAATTTAGATCCCCTAACCCTATGCCCATACAACAACTCAAAGGGTGAAAACCTGTGGATTCCTGGGGAACCTCTCTGTAAGCAAACAACAGATGGGGCAAATATTTGTCCCAATCCCTCTTAAACTGGTCAGCAAATGCCCATAGCATCATCTTGAGAGTAGAGTTTAAGCTCAAAACAAGACCATTAGTCTGGGGATGGTAGGGAGTGGTCTTTAGGTCCTTCAGCCCACAGTACTTCCACAGACATGTCAGCAGGTCTGACATGAAACTGCTACTTCTGTCAGTCAGTATTTCTTTTGGGAAACCCACCCTGCTGAAAATCTCTAACAAAGCATTTTTCACCTTTTATGCCTCAATGGAGGACAGAGCCACTGCCTCAGGGTATCTGGTAGCATAAACTACTACCACTAGGATATATCTTTTCCTTGTGGAACTTGGGGTACTCAGAGGCCACATAATATCCATAGCTACCCTTTGAAATGGATCCTCAATCACAGGCAAAGGCATCAAAGGAAATTTTGCCTTGTCTCCTGCCCTGCCTACCTTTTGGCACTGCTCACAGGTCCTGCAGTATCCTGTTACATCTCTGAAAATCCCAGGCCAATAGAAGTTTTGCATAATACATCTCTTTATACATTTTATGCACATATGACCTGCAAAGGGAATATCATGGGCTATGGCTAGAAGTGCCAGATGGTAGGCTGTGGGCACTACCAACTGTTGTATTCTCTCACCCTCTAGCCGTCCCTCAGGGGTCCACTCTCTATACAGTAATCATTTGCCCCAGTATACAGATTCCCCCTTCCCTTGAGAATCAGGTGCCTCACTAGATACCTCTCTCATTCCTTGCAATGTAGGGTCTGAGAGCTGAGTCTGGCTTAACTCTTTCTTTGTAACCCTTCCCAGCTCCCCTTCCACAGGAAGTCTTGTATCCTCTGACAGTGGTGACTCACTATCAGCCTGGGTACTACTTCTCACCTCAGCCCTTGCAATCATTCTGTCCAAGTGAACATCAGTACCCACAAGCAGCTGTGGCTCACTTTCAGTCTCACTGCTACAGTGTAGCTCCCTCCTTGAAGTAACCACATCACCAGTCCTGGCTGCAAGTAGGCTATCTGTCTGGGTCTCCCCCAGGCTACCAGACCCACATGCTTTTCTCCAAGCCTGAATGCATGTAACTGCATGCACACATGGTACTGCATTATCAAAATCATTCCCTATCAGGACATCTGCAGGGATATCCTCAAACACACCTATGTGCTGGTTTCCTTTTTCACCTTCCCAGTCAAGGTAACCCTGGCCAAAGGTATTTGGAATGGGGTCCCTCCTAAAGCTCTGACTGGAGTAGACTGCCCAGGCAAGTAGTGCTCCTCTGTAACCATTGCAGTCTTCACAATGGTTATGTCAGAGTCTGTGTCTGTCTTAGCAATGGTCTCTTTGCCAATCACTAAGATAGGCTATAACCTCTTGTGATAGTTTGGTACCCTTGTTTTTTCGAGACAACTTACTGTTGGCATTTTGTTATTCCTACTTACTGGCTGTCCCATCTTTTGTTCCCCATCTTGCCTCCATGGACATCTATATGCTACATGGCCCCACTGGTTGCATTTAAAACATTTAACCTTAGGTCCTGGACATGTACCTGGACTTGTGGCTTCCCCTACTATTGGCAGATTCTGTTGGGGAAGTCTGGGCTTCCCACCATGAGTTCCCTTAGAACCATGAGCAGCACTGGGTGCCCCTTTCCTGTGCAGGGATGCCCTGCTTGCTAGGTATAGGTCTCCCTTCTTCCCCAATTCATCTACAGTAAGGCATTGTCTATCTGCTAACCAGATTCTCATATCCTCAGGCAAAGTGCTAAGGGCTTGTTCCCTCACCAAAAGGTCTGCCAACCCTTCAAAAGTGGTGACCTGACATCCACTCACCCACCTATGAAAATAAATGCTTACTTCAGCAACATATTCACATACACTTTCATCTGCCATGCATCTATGCTCATGAAACCTTGTCCTACACTCTTCAGGTGTTAACTTAAAACATTCTAGCAAACAGTTTTTACAACATTATAATTAAAGCAGTCATTATCAGACAGTTTGGACATTACAGTTACAGCTTTACCATGGAGTGAGGGGGTCAGGAACTGTACCCAGAGCCCTTGGTCAACATCATACTGTTTACATACCCTCTCAAACATATGAATGAAACTATCAAAATTATCCCCCTCTGTAAAATGTGGAAGAAATTTACTCACCTTTTTTGCTTCTGCGGTTCAGTTACTCCCTTCTGCATTACCTCCATGACTCTGGTGAATAGTCAGCATCTACTTTTTATGTTGCCTCGACCTCTCCTTCTCCTCAGTGTTCAGGCATCACAGTCTCTCTTTTTCCTCAGCCTTCAGATATTGCAGTTTCTCATTTTCCTCAGTCTCTAGATGCCTCAGTCTGTCTGCTGCTTCTATTTCCAAATGCTTGGCCTCCAACTCAAGTCTCTTTAACTCCAGACAGATTTTTAAGTCCTCTGTGGAAAAGTTGAGCTGTCCATTTTCTGAGAGTTGTACATCTCCACAACAAGTCTGATTGTCCTCCTGGTTGCTATTGTCTGATGCAGCTGTGAGACTAAAGCTGCAGTAATGTCTGCTTGAGTCAGGTTGGCATGCACCAGTCCTTTAGCCTGACACATCTCAGCAAACTGGCTCCTTGTCAGCATGTCATAATTCTCTGCTGACATGCTTGCCTGCTGTCCTTGACTAACTAAGCTAACAAAAGAAATAAAACAATTGTGATATGAACTCTGAATGTTCACTGTGTGGCTGATTAAGAGTACAAACACCTTCAGTGATCAATGTACACAGGCTACAGGAATTCAATATCCACACCACTACGAGGCTATTTCACCACTATCAACCAATTAATATGTGATGTGGCTATCCCACCACTGCCAAACAATTAATATGTGATGTCCCTGCACTGCCCCAGTAATCAAAGAGCCTCAATCCTCACCACTAACACCAGTGAGGGACATGCAAATTAGAAGGATGACAAGTACACACACCACTGCAGTGGTGGTGCTGCGGTAGCGTTGTCGCCTCACAGTAAGATGTTGTCCTGTTCGATTCTCAGCTAGAGTGTCTTCTGTGTGGAGACATGCGTGAATGGGAGTACCTTCGTTGAAGGTTGTGCATCAGGGCTGGCAACTCGGCATGTAAAAATCTTCTGCCAATCATTAGCGGACCGGAGTTCCGCTGTGGTGACCCCTAATGGGGAAAAGCCGAAAGACTCAACAACAAGTACACACACCATAAAGTACAATTTCCCTTAAGAGCACACAGAGGCAGTCTGGGGCTGGTTTCTCTCTCTTTCTCCAGATCCTCAATAAGACTCCCCACTGGCACAGCTATAGGGTTAAGATCTCAGCTGAGTGGTCAAGCCAAAATCTCCAGCACCCTCTCTGTCCAACCTATGCTTTGTGTCCCTGCCCAAGCAGCTGACACACACACACTTTGAGATTTGATCTATATACAAACACAAAGACAATCCTGGGGAAGGCTGGCACAAGTTCACTAGCTATGCCCACTTCTGCCCAGACTATAAGGTAGAAATCACTGCCACCAACCACCCTTACTTACCAGCTACTATAAGGCCCTTCCCAAAGGGTGACTAATTCTACTGTGGAATGTTACTATTATCCAAATGGTAAGTGTGACCAAACTTTTAAGGCTATTTAAGAGTGGCCTGTACAGTGTCACCAAATACATATGCAAGTACTCCAGGAGCTTAAATATATTTAAACAAACCAGCCACAATTAAAAAGTTTAAATATATTTAATAATAAATAATAAAAGCACAAGACAATACTCAACACAGTGACAACAGAGTTCAGAATCATAGGAAATATTTTAAAACAACATGCAGGACAGTCTCACATAAATACAGAAAACATCTAGACTGATCTTACTATTTTCCTATCTATCTCTAAGAGAGATACTATGATCAATGGCTTACTTACAGAGCAAAGTAAATACAGATGAGAAGTGCTGAAGATGGATATGTTCAGATCCAAGACAAGATACAAAATGCACAGACTTTCTCTGAGAGATAGTTCTTAAATTACTATCAAACATTACTGCTGGGTTATCTCAGATTAGATCATTATTTGACACCTGCCTCTAGTTCCCAGGCTAAACAGATACCAACAGAATTTAACATTTATCTGTGAAAAATACCTGTCTCTCTGAAGTCTGTCTAGAACTGGAAGTCGTAAATCAATTTACACTGTTACATTTGAAACCTAGTAATTACTTCTGTTTTAACACAATAAAAAACCTCCTAGCTCTAGACATCATGTATCTTTGCATTAACTAACTTTATAGCACAGTCATAAACAGTTTCAACTTATTTTTTTAGAGTTTGCAAGTGAACTCTGTTCTTTTCCAGTAGGGTACACTGTGGTTACATTCTTGAAGCTCAGCATATAACATGCAGTTTAATAGGGTCTATATTATAACATCAAAGTGTCAAAACATTGAATGTTATAACATCAAACCCAAAACCACGAAAGCTGAAAACCCAGAAGACTGAGAACAGAGATTGCTTTCCCTGGAAAAAAAAATCACTGTTCCAGTACAAAACATGAAACACACAAACACTACAAACTATTTCTAATGTGGGGGGCTTTGCCCCCACACCCCCTACTTAAATATATCAACTCCGAGATTGCACCACAGTGGAGGAAATAGCAAAGCCATGGAAATGGCCCACTAAATTCTTACCCTGGGAAAGAATTAGATGTTCCAGGGCTTCAATATTGTCAGTCTTCGAGGTTTCCGGTTCAACGTTATAACATTCGAAGTTTTGACACTTCGATGTTATAATATAAACCCGTTTAATACACACATAACATATAGGTTTTTACATTTTAAGACAAGCATACAAATCATATTACTATTGACAAATGACATAGAATTATTTACAAAATTCTAGCTAGCTGGGCTGGCAGCCTTCACACATGTCTCAAGGTCTTCCTATGTGTTTTAGTCATGAAACAATTCAATTTTTCTGAATATGCAGATGCTGGATTCTGCATTCCCAATGCATGTAGAAATCTTAATGTCCAGTATCTGTATCTCATGAGCCATTACTTTTTGCTAGCTAAGAGTCTCAGTGCTTTTCTTCTAAACGTCATCCAGAGTTAATTTCACTGAAACACAGGTTGCTGCTTAGACCCTCATAGTTAATCAGGAGCCTTTAAATATGTGGGTAAATGAGAACTGAAGTATAATATACGCATTTCTTCATTCACCTTTTGTGGTTGTTTAATCATTTAGCTAAGTCTGACTCCTTATGGCCTCATGGACTTCAGTACACTAGGTCTGTCAGTCAACAGCTGTGTCTTTAAGCTCTTGCATGTTCCTATTCATTACTTCATACTGTGTCTAATCATCTCAGCCTTGGTCACCTCCTTCTTCTTTTTGCCTTTGATGATCTTTTTCAATTTCAGTTTCTTCTTCAGTGAATCCTGTCTTTCTATTATGTGGCCAAAGTATCTGGGTTTCAGTTTTGCTATCAGACCACCCAGTGAGTACTCTGGATTTATTTCTTTAAATACTGGCTGATTAAATCTTGCTTCAATCTACATAATTCTCAAAAATTTCTGCAAAAATACAGTTCAAAAGTATCAGTTTTGGCACATGACCTCATGTTTACTAGGAAAACTAAAGATACACTATATGAATGTTTGTTGCTAATACGATTTCTCTGCTTTTTAACTTGTTATCCAGATTTATTATTACTTTCTTTCCAAGATGCAAGCATCTTTTAATTTCAATGCTATAATCACTGTCTGCAGAGATCTTTCAGCTTGAGAAAATAAAGTATGTGACTGCCTCCCCTTTGGAATAAATTATATGACTCTATCTTTTATTTATTTATTTATTTTTGTGAAACTGCAGAGCAAGCCAGCTATTGTGTTTTCTATTTTTTTTCTTACAGTGTCTTAATGTCTTAAACACTTACTCATTTTCAACCTGCGTGGTATAATTTGCATATCTGGGGATGTTAATATTTCTCCTAGCAATACTGATTCCAGTATCTGATTTGCCTAACCCAACATTTTGTATGATATATTCAATATATAAATTAAATACATCAGATGACAATATACAGTCTTGTCTTACTTCTTTTCCAGTCCTGAATTGGACAGTTATTCCATATTCAGTTGTAACTGTTGCTTTATATTCTGTATACATTAACTTCAGGAGGCAAATAAGGTGACCCATTGTCCATGCTTACTTCACACACAAAGAATTTTGCAAATTAATATATGATTATGAATACATGAAGTCCAGCTAGCAAATGCATTCATTTATTTTGTTAACAAAGGTAGAACACTTATCCAGCTGGACCACAGTCAACTTCAGTCCTGGGTTATACAAAACAGAGATAATAAGAAGATATAAAACCGATAGTAGAATCCATGAAAGACTGAATAACAAACAGAATGTAAACAGACAAATGTAGAACACCAAGTACAAATAGCAAAATATGTTTATAAGCAATATGTGCACCCAGAGTCATAGCTAGCCATTCCAGTCCCCTATGCCATTCCCTGACCTGGCACCACCCTCATTTAAGTTGAGGATAAAACAAAGTTTGTATGTTTTCCTTAAATGACATAAAACTGCTTGGTCATGCTTGCTTCATCCCCACTACATATATATATGTACACTAGTTATACATTTTTACAGATTCTGCATGGTTTAGCTGTATGGAACAGAGATGGGGGTAACTAATATATAAATATAAGTAGTTATACTGCTTTAACCCCAAAGACAGAAGCCAAACCAATTACATATGTATTTGAACTGTTTAATGGAACCCGTTTTCCTTCCACTTCACTGTTCATCCTTCTTGCCCACTTCTATTTATTATCAGCATATTACAAATAATATTTACAAAGAACAGGAATAAAACAAAAGTCGGTAATGAGAACACATCTGCACTATAGCAGTACAATATACTTAATACCTAGTTTAGGCAAACAACTTAACATGGAAATATGTCTCTTGTAGCTTAATTCCTAGCATAGACACTACTGCTTTCAGCATCAGTAGATGCCAATGTTTAGAATGACAGAATAAACTAGTAAAACATTCTTTTTTGGGACCTAGAGGGTGTTACAATGATGCAAATAATAAAAACAAACAAAAAAAAAAAACAATGTAATTGCATTCCGGCTTTGGCTTATTTAATGTATAGGCTCTGTTTCACAAAGTAAAACATGCACTTTTTAATAAGACATGTTAGTATGGTTAACTAAGGATTTCAAGGGATTTGAGTTAAAGCTCTAATGAACATACAGAACCAGAGGTTAAAGTGCACAGGAAAATGGTAATATAAATCATTTGCATACAGCCAAAACAACTCCAATATTATTTTTTTTGTTTTTAAACACCTTTATTAATTTTTCACTTAAGACATATGCACACCTACATTAACAGAAAAGAAAGCAAAACATATTAATATTTTTTCATATACATGCATTATACATATATGTTTTCTTTCTTGTTAACAACTATTCACTCCAATATTACAGAAATTATTGAATTCTTGCCTTTCCTTAAACCTCATTTCCTCATCCTGGACATTATTCTACTATGTATTGTTCCCACAAATTACATTTAGTTCTACAATGGTACCTCCTATATCCAGCCAACAGATATTGCCAATATACAGGCTGACAGATTCAGTGCCAAATTTACCCCCCACCCAAAGGACCAATCACAATACCAGTAGATTGCCAGGCACCCAGTATTACTACTGCAGAGGTTAAAATACCACTGTCCAGGGCCAAGAATACAGCTTCTATGGGACCTGACAATATTGGGTCTATATTAAAATCGTGAAACCTCACTTACATGAATATGGAAACGTCGACACATATATAGCAAACCGCGAAAACACCGAACTTCCTGAAGCGCGAAATTCTAAATGTCGAATCGTCATAGTTGGCCCTTATCTGGTATAGCTCCCTAACATAAGTGTGCAATAGTTACAGACCTTAGTGTTAGGGTGCGGGTTAAGGTAAGTGCGTACATAGTAATACATGCAACCTTTACTTTAGGGTTAGAAGTAGGGTTATGTTAAGTGTATGTATAATAATATAGTTATGTAGCTGAATGTATACGTAATTTATACTTTTCCTGTAGTTGGGTGTTGTTTGTTTATAGTTAGATACATTTGCGTGTAATGAATGTTTGAGTAGGATATGGGATATATGAGTGAAGTGTGGATATGGGGAAGTGTGGATTATTTATTTTGTTTGGGTAGGTAGTACATAGCAGGCAGTGGGGTTGGCCAACTATGATGATTTGACATTTCGAATTTCGTGCTTCAGGACGTTCTGTGTTTTCACGGTTCGTTATATATGTGTCGACGTTTCTGTAATCACGTAAATGAGGTTTCACGATTTTAATATAGACCCACAATATCCCCGGCTGTGTTCTACATGAACTACAGAGTGAAATGGCACCTTACTTGTGTGCCCTGTTCAATCACAGCCTCACCTCAGGCTTTGTCCCTACCGAATGGAGCACTGCTACAGTCATCCCTCTCCACAAGGGAGGAGCGACTACAGACCCTGGGAACTATTGCCCCATTAGCCTGATGAGTCTGATATGCATTGCTATGGAACGCATCATCATGGACCTAATAAACAAGAATATAGGGAATCTCCAAACTCTGGATCCTATACAGTTTGGTTTTGTGAAGGGTAGATCATGCCTGCTCAACTTGGTCGACTTCTTTCAGTCAGTCACCAAAGCTGTGGATGAAGGCAAGGTGGTTCATACAGCCTACCTTGATCTGTCTAAGGCCTTTGATACCATTCCCCACTTAGGAATCATAGAAAAACTCACTAAGCTAGGCATCAACCCCTATATCACTAGGTGGGTTGCAAACCGGCTCACAGATAGAACCCACAGTGTGAAAGCAGATGACTCGAAGTCAGACTGTCGACCAGTCAAGAGTGGAGTCCCACAGGGTTTGGTCCTGGATCCTTTCCTGTTTGGTATCTATTTCTCTGAAATCCAGGCCAACACAAAGGGACTCTGGCTGACAAAGTTCACAGATGATTGCAAGTTGGGAGCTATTATTAACTCCCCAAATGATGTTGACATCCTACAGAAAGGACACAATGACACAAACGACTGGTGCCAGAACCATGGCCTTAAGCTCAATACCAAAAAAATGTGTCATCATCCCCCTTGGGAAAAACCCAGTTCCCTTGAATTACCACATTGATGGTAGTCCACTGAACACAGAAGGCATTATAAGAGATCTAGGAACACAGGTTGACAGCAACCTCTCTTTTGATCATCACATTGCCACTGTGGTCAGAAAGTCCTTCTATGTGGCACATCACATTACTAAGGGTTTTGCATCCAGGAAGAAAGAGGTCATTGTCTCCCTCTACTCTTCTCTCATTAGGCCAGTCATCGAGTACAATGCCCCATTTGGCATGTACCTCACTAGACACCTGCAACATCTGGAGAGGTTGCAAAAGTACCTCACAAAGAGGATCCTAGGCCTTAAACACTTGTCCTATATGGACAGACTCAAAAAACTCCAAACTATTCTCTGTCTCATATCGCCTACTTAGAGGCAATCTCTGCTTGGCTTACAAAGCCATGTCTGACCCAGCTCTGCTAGAAATGCTACATCTAAAGAAATCCCAATCCCTCCACAGCACATGCTCCAGAAACCTCAACCTCATTACCACAATCAACAGAACATGTTAGAGGGACAGGTTCATAACCCAGAGGCTACCCTTGCTATGGAATAGACTTCCTATACATGTCAAGCAGAGCACCTCACTGGCCCTCTTCAAGAGGAATCTTGATGAGTGGATGGGAAATAGAAAATTCACCCCGCGGATCACTCTAGTGGCTTTACTCAACAGAGGCACTAGGAACTTAGGTCGGGTGGCATGATGCCAGGGTAATCCTATGGGCTAGGCTTGTAAAGGCTCCAGGGCCATTAGCCTAGTACACACCTATGAACTTATAAAACTATATAATGTTCTTCTCCCATTTTATAAACTCTCCACCTGTAGTTCTTGTAAGTACTTTACAATATTCAGTATTTTAATTAGAACTGGCTTAGAGTTTGATTTCTTTTTTTAGTAATTGCTTTTTTGGCAATCAATAGCATTAAAATAGTAAGGCCTTACTATTTCTGGGCAATTCAGATCCTATATCCAAACTCAAAAGAGTAATTTCAGTAGTTACAACCATTTACTCTCCCAACATTTCTGACAGAGTACTTTATTAGGAATTTTTTAAATTGGCCAACTTGTTACACTCCCAGAAAACATGTTCCCGGTTAACTTTCTCTTTTCCATCATACCTCCAGCATTTGTTGTGTGCCTGAAGAAAAATCATGTGCAGTCTGCTTGGGTATAAAAATACCCATGCAAACATTTCAATAAATGTAAATGTAAACCAAATCATAATTTCATGTCCGAATGTTGTAGTTAGAAATTAAGTAGTAGTCTGCTAAAACTAATAAATAGCCCCAAAACATTGAAAGCTCATTAGTAGCCTCACCAGATGAACTCTAAATAGCAACCTTCTTCAAAAAGATTCTATTCCTACCCTCTCTGGCAAAATCATATCATTAGACTTCCTTAATGGTTTATTTTTCCTACCCTTCCTCCCCACACAACACATTGAACACCCCAGTAATCAAAGCTAAACCCAAATCACCTACTCACCTCTGCTTTCTTTTTTGAAAAATAATAGTCTAACAAATTGAGAAATATACAAAATCCCAACAAAATGCAGCAACATAAGTAGATGGGCTTGTGCTTTTGTCTATTATGCTATACAAAGATCATACTCTTCACCATCTGGAAAAAATAATACAAATTCCCATACCTAAGTAAATCAAGTCAATTTCCAAGATGGCTGCACACTGAACAGCAGATCTTCCAGTGTAAAAACAGAAACTGAGAAACAACAGCCAGTGATATTATCAACTTGAGTAAAATTCAGTTACTGGCTAGTAAGTACACTGCCTGGATGCCTGTAATAAGAAACTAAGTGAGCCTGAAAGAAAATCAACAAGAAAAGGTAATGAGAAAACACTGACTTGGAAGCATATTGTGGCTTTTCAGCAAAAGACAATTCAAGCTTCCACTAATTTAGAGGAAAAATAAGTCAAATGTGTTCAGAGGTGATTAAAATAAATAAAACACTGAAAGAGTATATCAACTCAAATAACAAAAGGTTGAAAACGGAAGAAGCTTTAAACATAAACAAATGAGCTGATAAAACTGCAAAAATCAAAGGCTAAAATAAAAAAAGGCTGGCTGAGTATGAGACTGCTCAAGAAGAGAGGTTTCAATTAATGGTAGAACTAGAAGACAGAGCACATAAGTAAAATCTAAGATTTACTGTGGTACCAGAGAAATTAGAAGACACAAATAAGCAACTGGACTGGTATTTCACAGTAGGAACTGTTAACTGGAAGGGCACATTGCACGTATTATCCAAATATGGTCATGAGAAAGCAGCTAATACCTTTATTAGTAAATATGCAAACCTACCAGCAGAAAGAGTTGATTCTGACAAAACTGTGGCTAAAAGGCAAAATGTTAAAAGTTGGTGACAGTAGAGTGTTTGTGGGAAATGAGTATTCACTGTACACCAGGCAGAAGATAAACATATATATTCCAGTAATCAGAGAATGTCAAGAGGCAGATGTGAGGTTCAAGCTGCTGTATCCAGCTGTCTTCACAACTTTCCTGGAGGATCAAATTATTTTTTGATGCAGAACTGACTAAGGAGGAAATGCAAATGTTTGTCCAAAAAAAAGAGCCATCAAGCAGATGGAGACTCTGCTTCTTATTATTCTGATAATAAAGCACTTGGAGAGACTTTGCTAGTGAAATATTTTCCAATGTTTCAAAGGAAAATGCTGGAGAGACACAGAAAAGCAAAAGAGTTGACCAAAAAAATTGTAAGTACCATGAAACTGAACCAGATTCTGGAGTTAGTAGATGAAGTTGAACAGGAAGAAGACTAGCAACATGGAAATTAGTGAATAACTTTAAAATTGCAAAGCATCGATCACATTTGTGATATTCAGCTGTATAAGAATAAGTGGGAATAGTGGACTTTTGTTGACTTTGTTAAACATGTGAGGAACTGAAAAGCATTTGCCTCACTTAATGTTATTAATGTTTGGAAGGACTCTGAAGCAAGAGGAAGTAGATAGAAAAAGGTAGCTGTAAGTAAAACAATGTTTTCTTAACAGTAGTTCTACCAAACTTTTAACAATATAAATTGCATATTTATAGTAATAATTTATTAAAGTAAACAAATTTATTTTTCTTATTCCTCTTCTCTTTCTTTTTTGGTATTAAGAAATGTAGGCATTACAGTATAAAAACAGAAAAAAAGCTAGACAAAGGCATGCTTAAGTTAACAGGCTGTAATCTTGGGTTGTTGAGGTGGAGAGTGGTTTGTTAAAGTACACAGATCATAAATTATGTAGAGCTGACATGTTTTCTCTTACTTTTGCATAGGTAAATATCTGGATTAAGACCCTTGGCTTAATCTAACACCACAGTTTAAGTGGAAACAAGTAAATATGAGAACATTAAATATAATGAGAAAGTTTTTCTTTATCAATAAATGTTTCAGCGTGTCTTTCAGGCTGCAACAGAGAACTACATTTTTCCTTTTTCTCTTACTTGTCTATGGTGGCAAGCTGATAATAGGGCAATAAAAGACAAAACATTGGTTTCTTCAAGGCTAAAAGTTAATGATTTCTGAACATAAGCAAATAGTTTTTCACAGGGGAGGGGGTGAAGTTAAAAAAGAACTGACACCAATTAGTGTAATCTGAAGAACAGGCAGCATGCTTCTTAGTATGGGCAACCTCAATTGCAGATTAATTATGGCCTGTGTTAGCAGCTGTCTTTTTGGCATAAATGTTAATATTGAAAGGGTCAAATTATATTATTTGAAGATGTATATAGTTATGTGTGTTTGTATTATGTCAACTTGTGATGTGGGTGTTTTGGGTGTGTGTTTTTTGAGGGTTTTTATTAAAACAAAAAGTCTTGAAAAATAGGACATTGGTCCAATGTTAATGATAACATAAAAGATTAACCTGACAAAATTAATGGGTGCATGTATCATACAAGCTGGAAATAGACATTTAAAAAAGCTGCCATATGTAATAGTTGGGAAAAATGACTTCTTACCATAATGGCAACACTCACAGGTATGGATGAAAAGGAAAGAATACTTACTTATATTAAGAAATGCAGAATGCAAATAACAATGTTACAAGAGACATACTCGGAAAGTACTGAGCATGTAAACTTGATAAAGAAAGGATTTCAGGTTGGATATTCTGCAGAATATCAGGGACAAAGGAAAATAGATGTACTTATATTAATTGCTACAGGAGCTCCACTAGTTGTAGAAGAGGTAAAAATAATAATATTAAATTTGTAGTAGTAAGGGGCTACTAGCAAGGGATGAGGATTATGCAGACAAGTATCTATATTCCACCTAAAACTACTCTTTTGTAGCTTTAAAAAATTTGGGAGAAATAATCAGCTTTCAGCAAGAAATATTATTTACAGTGGATATAAAATGCCATGTTTTTGTGATATAACCTGTACAATTCAATTGAAAAACAAACAAATCTGTTAGAGGAAGCATATAAAAAATAAAAAACGTACAATACGCTGGTTGCATTGGTGTGCACACCCTTAAACTAATACTTTGTTGTGAATTTGGGAGAGGAAGAAGGCAAGAGTCTAGAGGGATAAGTTGATCTCCCAATAGAACAAGGAGGTTTAGGATTGCCTTATTTGAAGGGATATTTTAGAGCTACATAGTTAAGGCTGTTATACATACCATCAGCAGAAAGCTACAGTTCAAAGTGGGAAGGGATGATGGTGAAGCAGTGGGGTAATTTAAGAAATAAGGAAAGAATGGGATATTGAACACAGATCCTTAAGGAGAATAACAAGAGTCATATAGAATATTATATTTATAAAGAAGCAGAAAGTATACTAAAATTTAAGCCAAATGGGAATGGGGAAAGGAGATTCTGATGATAAGAATGACTGCTGTTATGGTACAGAGAAAAGACAAGAGTCGTCTGAAGTTTACTGGAGGAAGTTGGCAAAGGAAGCAAAGTATTGGTAACAAATAATTAGATAAGGAAAAGTAATAAAATAGGAAGAGGCCAAGACGACAGTTGAATTACAAGCTAGTTATTGCCTTCATTATCAAGGACTGATATCAGAATATAGACAAAGAGAAAGGGATAGGAGATTCCTAAATGAAAGACCTGCACTGGGTGACTTTTTAATTGAGTTTAGAACAGAAGCTGCTGTTAAAAAAGGAGAATTAGTAGGGCATATAAAATATTACACAACTATAGGAATCAAGTAGAAGCGGTCAGGAAAGATTAGGAACAGGGATTTGATATGCAATTCACAAAGAAACAATGAGAGAAAATATGTATGATTCCCAAATATGCTACAAAATCTAGAAGATTTAGAATTTTTGCCTGGAAGTGGTGGTATAGATAATTTTATTCCCCAAGCAGACTCCAAAGTTTTTTTCCTCAGGTAGATGGCAAATGTTGGTGGTGTAATGGGGAAGAAAGAGGTGACTGAGAACATATGAACTATACTTGAAGTAGAGAGTATTGTAACAGACATAAAAGAACATGAAGTGTGAATTTAGAAAAGGGTAAGAGCAAATTACATAGAAAAAATGGAAATTGTGGAAAGAATACATGCAGAAAAATGTTTTGGTGGAGGAACAAGGTTTAAGAAAAGGCAGGAATTGAATAGTGTATGTAATGTTGCTTGGCTTATATGGTATATAACAATATATGTGATGTATAACGTTTGTAAATGTGAACATGGATTCATTTATTTTATATAAATGTTATGTTTGCCTATGTCACAAGTTGTAATTCAATAAAAGCATTTTTTTAATTAAAAAAAAACATTCCCATACCTAAGCAACTCAAACCTAAAAGCCCCAAAAGATTTAGGTCAATTTTAGTCCTACACACGTTAGGCAAAATCTTTGAAAAACTAGTCTTCAGACTATACCCAGAAATACAAGGTCTTTCACTTTGCCACACAACTTCTAGGCTGGCTGCTGTACTATGACAGCACAGTACACCCTCACTGATGTTATCTTTATGATCATGGACAAGGGACATTTAACAGATTCTATCTTCATTGACCTGACAAAAGGCTTTGACTTGGTGAACCATAATCTTCTATTATATTCCTTTATTTCTGAAGGAATTAGCCAAGAGTCTCTACAATGGTTGAGAAACTTCTAGGATAGGATAGACTTTAAACTTTGAGTCAGAGCTTCATTACTTCCTTCCTCACCCCTAATAAAAAGAGCAATTTAAGAATCATCTAATCCCTTCTACTTGTATCACTATTAATTACCTACTCATGGACCTCCCACAACTCGGTGACATGAACATCTATAAAGCCAGCTCCACATCAAAACAGAACTTGAAGAAGGATATTCCCTCTCATCTGACTACTCAAAAATAAACTTATATTCAAAGCAAACAAGACAAAGACTATAATGTTTTATACAAAAATATTTCCACTATCCCCAACCAATAATCCATTTAGCTTTGTAAATAGGTGCCCTACGAAACAATAATGACAGCTCACTTCAAACACAGAGTTATCAAGCTTGTGCAAAACCTAAACTTACAACATCATATCTTTACCACTAAATCAAACATTAGCTCACTGTTTTTCTGATATGAAATGAACTCTTACTTCTTTACTGCTACTAGAGCAGTCATAGGTAAGGAGGTTCTGATAGCACATTTATAGTATGGCCCATAGTCATTGTTTCCAAGAAAAATCTGATCTCCCTCCAAACCACAGCTAACAATATCTGTAGGTTCATCTCCCTGGCCCCAAAATAGAACATCACTGTCATGTCCTTCAAAAGGCAAAGTAGCTTCCAGTTAAACAAAGGTGCACCCAACTCATCACCTCCCTCACTTACAAATTGTTAAAACTACAAACCTTCCTTTTTGACAGCAGTTTAAATAAAAGGTGCACTACCTATAACCTTAGATCCCAGTTCTATCCATTTCCCCTCAACACTAACCCCTTAAGGAAATCCATCTTACTAAAGATATGATTACCAAGCTTTCAATATTCAACTTAAAAAAAATTGAATTGTGAAGCTTCCTATAAGTGATATAAAGTAAGAAGGATAACTTGAACCCATTCCCCTCACCTTAGGCTTTTATTTTCCTAATGCTAAACTCTATTATTCTACCAGTTAAGTTTCCCCTACACCCCTCTTCTCTCATCTTCCACACACTCATTTTACCTAACTTTAACTTGTCTTTCCTTCTACCTTTCCTCTCCCCCTGTACACCTGACAAATCTTGTTTTTCAGTACATTCTTAGTTTTTTTTTTACTGCCGATATGCTTGCTTGTAAAGATATTCATGTGCATCATTATGCATAAATCCATGTGAAACTGTTAAGTTTTTTTATTTTCCACCTATTGTATTCCCCTGGGCTGAACCTGAAAATCGTCCATTTAGATCAGTGTTCAAACACATGAAAACAAACAGGTAAAGAGTATGCAAGTAAATAAATATATAAATAAATAAATATAGAGACTTAGGGAACTGGATAAGTACATATGTAGATTTTTTTAAATTCTTTTTAAAAAACTGCAAAAGTAGAGGTTTTAAGAACTGAGGACAGTTCACTGTCAGTTGAAATTTGGGGATTTCCATTGCACCTTTAAGATTTTAGTTGCCAGAATGATGCAGATTGTTTATGCGTTTGTGTGTGTGCGCGTGTGTATGTGTCCATAAATATGCTTACACACACACACACACACACACACACACACACACACACACACACACACACACACACACACACACACACACACACACATATTATTTGTCATTATGCTATTGTATGCATTTTGAATATTGCTCAAGAAGAAAACTGAACTACTGAGTTGTTACACATCTTACTTCAAGGCACATCTTGGGGATTTCCAACAACAGCTTTGGGAACAGCTTTAAACAGCTTGTTGCAAAACTGCTAAAAGAAGATATAGTTGCGTACAACTGTGAAGGGAGTATACAAAAAGAAAGCAATTCCTAAATCATAATGCAGAACAAAAACGTGGAATTTATAACAGGTTTATACTACCACAGAGCAATGTCTGACTGTTCAAATTCAAACTGCACAATATATTTGGGATTCTGTTGTAAAAAGAGTGATCTCATGCACTGGCCAAGATGGTAGCAGCATCCATTTGGCACCAACATACATGTAAATAAGACAACACACCTTCCATATGGCTATAAAGTAAGTTAAAAAGACACCACAGTTCAGTCCTTAAGCCTGTACACTTTGTAAACACAGAATCAACAAATGCAATAAATGCAAGTACAAATCTCCAATCCATCCTGTGCACTGCAGGTGTCTGATAATACAGTCTTCAGTGCATCACACCTGTTTCTGATTCCTGGTTCCTTCCCAACCCAGTCCTTCACAGTTTGCATCATTTGGATTAAGTTGCACCATGGCTTATTAACCATGTTGAATGCTGAGGCAAAATGTGTTGACTTTTCCATAACACATGAGTACGCTTTCATGATCCTGGCATTTCTTAGAGTTAGAATAGATTTGGAATATGTGCTTGGCCACAGCCATCCACTGTCTGTAGCGAATGTACAAAATCTCAGTGGCATACATGCATACACAAAATCATATACACAGATACAAACTCATACACACACACACACACACACACACACACACACACACACACACACACACACACACACACACACCCTGACCAGATTACTGAGAATGCTTGCAGGCAGCTCTTCTAATCTCTGTGCCTTAACTTACTTTTGGGCAAGCAGTTTCCTCTCTACTCCCTCCTTTTTATCCTGTGCACTGCTCTCCCAAATCTGTCTTGTTTCTCCAGCAGGATGGAACCCTGCCTTCCCTTTCCTCCATAATGTCTGAGTAACCATAGTCAGTCAAATCCTTTGCTTTTTTTCTGTCTTCTGGGGACTCCTTACCACCAGTGTTCATCCTAAGTAGGTCTGTCCCCAGCTTCCACTTTTCTGAAATCTGCTTAAAACAATGTCTGTATGTTTGTTCCATTTCTAAAGCCTTTATTGCCATCTCGTTTGTAATGTGCATCTTCGGTTCTTTTACATCCTTTGCCTTCCTGCCTGCCTCCTTCACTACTCAACTACCACAGTGTGTATGTGTGTGTGTGTGTGTGTGTGTGTGTGTGTGTGTGTGTGTGTGTGTGTGTGTGTGTGTGTGTGTGCTGATGGCATAGGATTTTAGATTAGGTGATATAGGAGTCTAGAGGCAATGTAAGTGAAAGACAAATATATAGGAATGGATCAAGACTGAAGAACTCAGAGATCTAGACATGAACTGAGGAAGAGGGGATTGAGGAGAAAGCCAATGTGGCTACACAGGAATGTGAGACTAGTGATAAGTCACATTAGGACAAATAACGGATGAAATCATGAAAGCTGGATGGATGCCTTCAACAATGAAAGTGACTAAAAAGTGCCTCAGGGCCTAGTCCAGGTTCCAGTACTTTTTAACGTGTTTGCTTGAGACACATGCAATAGAGTAGATAATAAGTCTGGACTCCTCCGTGATAGCAAAAAGACAGGAACACCAGTGGCAGGTAGGAAGAAGAGTCTAGGGAAATATTTGTGGAACTTATGAAACTGGCAGAAAGTTCATTGCTTAAAAGTACAAAGTACCGTAGTTGGTCCATAACAAGCCTTGTGTGAAGTACCATCTGGGGGAGTACAACTACTGATTATTAAAGAGCATAGACGCATAGACATTAGAGTTGTTAATTATACCTATACTAGACCACAAGGAGTTGTGGGGGAAGAAACAGTAATCAGAATGATAGGTTGTATCCTATAGAGGATTGATCTCAGATCAGGGGGTTATATCTACTATTGGCCAGCCACAAAAAAAAAATCAGGTATTGCTCTGAGTAAATGATTAGCTCTGTCACCAAATCACTTGCTATAGCATCAATTTGCAAAGTCAAACCTAAAGCATATTACCGTTGATGGGCAGCAGAAGTAAAAACCTGAGAAAACCCAACTCCCTCCATAAGGCAGAGGAATTATTTTTTACAGGGGTTACAGACACCTCATCCAAGCTGATATTTCCAGATGTTAAAGTCACCAAAGCTATCCAGCAATATAGAAGTCTGTTAATCATTATTGTGCTGTGAAAGTATTAGGATTAATACCTCAGTGGTACCCATGACACATTCAAAAGGCGACTGTAGCTACATTTTGAGTCTTGGTCACATGCAAGGATTAATGATGAAATATAGCAACTCTCTCAAACTGGTCTAGACAACAGTGCTGAGTTAGTCACTTAAAGCTTCCAATGTTTCATTCTATGTCATATCGTGATGTACATTATAGTTGTTTGAAAGCAAAAGGATGATATTAACTCATCTAGTCTGCATATGTATAATATTTAACTTCTTTTCTGTCCTTCATCCATTATACTTGAATCCATTTCCACCTGTCCCTTACTATCTTCAGTGATACTATGGATGGCATCATGATGTTTTCAGACTGTCCTTTTAATGGGCAGCGCAAGCTCCTCCATGAAAAAGTACTTTCATAGATTCTGTGAGTAGTTGTTCTGTGCATTTTGCTGCTTATGCTTCATCCTACCTCCTACCTGTCATCTTTTATTGTCAGGGTTACCCCGTCACATCTCTCTGACATGATGTTGTGCAGCCATGTCATGGTCTTCCTTTCTCATTTAGTCATTACTCACTAGGGAAAGAACCTTTAGTTGTCAAGAGTCCGATCATGCTTTTCCTTCCTTCACACAAATACTCGTGCTGACTTTTCTATAGATTGTTTCAATTGCCTGATAACACCTGAAAAAAGTACTGAAGATGTAACTTGAACAGGTATTGATAATGTGTCGGCATTAACATTTTGCTATTTGTATGCTCTAAATGTATAATTAAATAAATTGCTTAGTTTTAAGCAATGGAATAAATCTGAACTTGAACAGTCCTTTGTATACTCAGATATGAAGACAGATGCCAAAGACTTTGTCATATGTCAAAATAAGATGTATTCAAGGCAGGTAGTACAGAAGGAAATAGACAAGTGCTGGGACAGAATAAGCCACAAAATGAACTAACTCCATGTCACAGAATAATAAACATTTCTTTATGAATCCAGAGATATTATAACAGTGACAGCCCAGAAGCTACTACAATAAGCCATAAACTCAGTTATGTAGCAAATCAGGAAACTAAGCAGCATGTGGAAAAATATCTGAACATGGTCAAACCACTGATTACTTATGCAGTTAATTTTCATCAGATATCTGAAAGCTTTTATTATTAGGAACTAGCATGTTTTCTGTTGTTGACACATTTAGTGAATTCACCTAGATTTTCAAAACCTGGCATTTACTTTTGAAGGAAAACAGTACACTTGGACAGAATTGTCTCATGGAATGTGGTACCCATTTACCTTGTTCCATCAAATATGGAAAATCTGATCTTGGGACAATTTACATTACTGACTTCATTATCTGTATGTCATATTAGTACAAACTAAATTGGTAGCAGAGCATAAAATAACACTTCAAGATGGGTATGTAATAATAATAGTACAGTGGAGTAAAGCTAAATCTTAAAACTCCACAAATTATGACAGAGAAAGTGACATTTTTAGAAACTATTCAGATTAGGGATGAAACACTGATTCGGAAAGGGTATCACTGCAATGTATTTCTTCCCAGCAGATGGAGACCTCTAAGACATTTTCTAGACATGGTTACTCTCTGAAAATCTTGGCAGAATATAATGTAGAGAGTTACGACTGGGTCACTGATCATAACCATGTGATTATGTGTTCTAGATATGGATGCCAAGAAATTCATTCTTGAGGTAACTCTTGGTATTTATGTTGAGAACACATAATAATGGGCTACCATCGGTGAGACCTGGTCATAACTCTTTGTAGTACATGGAGTATGTTCTACTCCGTGTACTATCAGTTACAAAAGAAAAAAAATAACTCAATGTTTTTAGTGGCTTTGAAAGCCAATAAAGCACTTAATGAGTGCTGTTGCAATGGCAGCAAGTTAGGAAAAATGCAGGGACAGTTTTTAAATACTGCCCTAATTTAAAGAAGTTAGTTACAGACAAATTTGTCTGTAAACATCCGTGCACTTACAAGGAAAGATATTCAGGGACTGAAGCAACATCTCTTTGCTTATATCCAATTGTCACAGCACATTGGGGCTGTATACCATTTGTTATACACCTCTGAAAGTACTGTTACAGTCATATCTTGCACTGCTGCAGTGTGTAACAGGTTTATTGTTTTTCAAATTCTGGTGCATAATCACGGTGCTCCCTACACTACAATATGACTATGCCTTGTTAGCAAATTTTGAAAACAGAGACAATAAATGAAAAAAAATTACAGCTACTAGAACATATGAAATACTTTGAGGAATTTAAATACATAATGTGTTCATCTTAAATACGTAAGAACCTTTTAGATTTTAACATCAATTTTACAAAGACAGATGTTAATGATCTATTTTTTTTTTCAGAGGCAGCATCATAACCTGAAGAAGTAAAACATTACATATTAGACCATTTTTCTCTAAGGTGATAGATGTAACTAAAATGGCAATAAATATGATTGAGCCTAAAATCTGGTAGACATAGACCTGGCAATGAAAAAAACACTAAACCTTCACATATGCCAGTCTGCTATAATGTTTGCTTTCAGGAAAGGTATTATGACTTAAGTATTTAGATGACTAAATAAATCCTAGCATCAGAGTATAAAGTAAGTATTGCAGAAGTAATTAAAAAACAGTGACTGTATCAGTGATAATATGTAAAGCAGAAAATCATGGGTGTGATCTGCATGTGATTAAATAAACCACAGGTAGAAAAATAATTGTCATAAATTCCACAGAAACATTTTTAGGGGGGGTATAATTGAGATGTGCTTGGTGGATAAAAGCCACAAAATGAAAGCAAGAATCCAACATCTTAAATACTGGCCAGCTCAAAAAGTAAAGCCTGAAGATGTCAATAAAGCAGTATATATACATTTTCTTAAAGACAGCAGTATTGCCTCTCCTGGTATTGTTGTTATTTCAGTGTTCAAAGTTCAGATTTTCAGAAAACAGATTGAAAAGGACCATAGTGGAATCTGACACCTGCTTATAATGGTTTAAACTTCACATTAACATAGCAGGTGTCTGGCTTACTTATCTTGTTCAGTGTCTCACAGGTTGCAAATACACACTAACGGACTCAGATTATTTAGTACAAGAAGCAGGGGTATTCCTTTCCCCACTCTTATTCATACTTGTAGCCACTGTCACTTATGTTCTTAGAAAAGTTATGATTAGGCAATCTGACAGCAGACAGGGATGTTGGATAGATTTCTCCCATCGGTTTGTGGATGACTACCTAGTGTGGCTCTCTGATCCCTCCAAGACTTTTACCTTTGATATTTTTTGCTCCAAAATAATTTGGGAGACTCTTTGGCCTTGCAGTGAACCAGAATAAATCACTTATTGTGCCTCTCAACTCAATGACATACATGTATGAAGCTGAGATAAAAAACTGATCCCCCTTTCTGTTGTAAATAAAACACCATACCTGGGAATTAGGTTATACATATGCCAAAGTCAAAACAAAGTGAGGTGAAAGCGAATAAACCTCACAACCATGATAAAATAAAACTAATTCTCTAAAACTCACCACAGTTAAGGAAGCTCGTAGGAGAAATGTTTCTACAAGAAATTCAGGAGTTTATTATTACAAAAACAAACAAGTACTTTTACATTTATTGATGCTTTCTCAAGTAATAAATAGCCAAAAAACAAAGTAATTGTTTAAATACACCATATAATTAACTGATCAAGTCAAATCAATCAATGATTTAACTTCCTTTAACATTAGAAACTACCATGTCTAAAATAACAACTGAAGCAAACCCTCTTTTTCAGTTCACATATCTCATACATGCTCTGTAATAAAGATAGAGTTAATCGGAAAAGACTTAGAAAGCCTTTAACTTTTTCTAGTGATATAAATTCAGTTTGTGAAATTATAAAGAAAAAACTGGAAGATGTTGATTAAAAATTAAGATGTACAAAATATAGTAGGAGGATATCTCTCTTTTACTTTTAAAAATAAATTGAATTTAAAAAGACAAGTATGTTACATACTTTTTTTGACATTAGGTGTCTCAGATAGAAGAGGGATGTTTGCATGTGGGAACTGTAATTATTGCCAGTATATAATGCACAGTGACAAGTTTTATCAATATGATTACTAAAAGAGAGTATATATATATATATATATATATATATATATATATATATATATATATATATATATATATATATATATATATATATATATACATACAGATACTGCTCACATGGGATTTTATATAGGTAAAACTAACTAATGAAAGTTTAAAAGAAAAAATGTATAACCATGTTTATGGAATAAAGAAAACTAAATATTACAAGTGCTTAGGAAGGCATGTCATGCAAAGAGGAACTATGCATACGTGTATGATTATTCAAACTGTCTTTTTAAATAATAGGGGTGGAGATGTTAGAAATACTTCTAAGAATGATGAATATAATTGGATTATAAGTTTAAATGCTACTACACATCCTGATCTAAATGACAGTTATAATCTTAAACCAGTTTTCGGTTGGTTAATTATATAGTATATTTAAACAATGACTTAAGTTTCTGGTTATTAATAACTTGAGAAAGATTCAATAAATTTGAAAGTGCTTATTTTTTTTTGATAAACTACTGATTTTGTTGAAAAAAGATTTCTCCTACGTGGTTTCTTAACTGCAGTGTTTTTTAAAGAAGCTAACCATATGCCCCGTGAAATTGGATTGAGGCTAGCATTACCAAGATTAGGGATATATGGGACATTAAAAAGAAAAAAAAAATGATATCCTTTCAGGACTTGTCAGATATATTATATCCCCACAAGCTTGTATGTGTTGACAGTATTACAAATGTAATCAGCCATAAATAAGTGGAACTATAAAACCCTGGGTGATAACTGGATATATACAAGTACCTAGAGAAGGGAAATACAATTGGTAGAAACTTTGCCACCAAAAAACATGAGTCACCAAGGTCATTTAAGTGGTAGATTTAGTCAGACTAACAGATTATTATAGAGCTAAATGGGAGGAATGATTGTAACTCAATTTTCAATACTGAAATGGTAGGAATGCTGCTCCCTTTTTCTTAACTCCTCCTCAATCATTCCAGATATTTCTGGATTTGTGCATTATAAATTATTGCATATGTGTCAATGATCTCCTGAATCCCTGGCTAGGAAAGCGCTAGAAGAATTGGCGATGTGCTTGTGATGTTTGGTGGACAAGGTTTCCATTTTCATGTAGTGTGGTCCTGTCTAAAAGTTGCTCAGGCCTATTTTATAAATTGCATTACCAATGCAAAACAATTCACTATCCCTCCTTAGTATATTATTACATTTTGGCTATGTGGTATTAAATCGAATGCCTGGAAAGGCTCTAATACTGTAAACTGGTGCATTAGAAATGGAACTGCAACAATATTAGCTAATATTTTTAGCAAATGGAAAGTCCATCCCTCAGACTGGAAAAACAAAAACAAATACAAATACTCAGTTCAAGAAAGAGGGCATGGAACAGTACTTAGATTGATATGAAGGTGTGGAACAATTATTGGTTATTTTTTGTATGGTACTGATAATATAGTTGGTTAGACACTTTCTTTTGGATAAGTGATGGTTAAGAGTGTTTAAGATATTATGTTAAATCTTGTGTAGATTTCATAATCAGTTGAATTTAATGACTATCCATTTTTTTTCATTATTTCTTCTTTTGCACCCAGAAACTGTGATGACATTTGGTGAATGATATAGTTGTTCAAATGATTTATGACAACAGCTGTTACTATGTCTACAGGTCATGGATTAATCATTTCATAAAGGTTATTTATTAAAAAAATGAATTTGCACACGTGTGTGTGTGTGTGTGTGTGTGTGTGTGTGTGTGTGTGTGTGTGTGTGTGTGTGTGTGTGTGTGTGTGTGTGTGTGTGTGTGTGTGTGTGTGTGTGTGTGTGTGTGTGTGTGTGTGTGTGTGTGTGTGTGTGTGTGTGTGTGTAATGAGCTTCAATAAATCACTGTGAACAGAATTTATTTTTACACAATGACATTCAAACATCAGCAGTATACAAAGGTCGAAGTGGTTCTTCTAGGGGTGGCTGCAGAAGATAGCCTGTGCAGTTAAGTGCCCTCTGCTCTCACCTGAACACATAGCTTGATTAATATTAAATGACTGCTAATCTGCCTTGTTAGATGCATGTGTGTGTGTGTGTGTGTGTGTGTATGTGTGTGTGTGTGTGTGTGTGTGTGTGTGTGTGTGTGTGTGTGTGTGTGTGTGTGTGTGTGTGTGTGTGTGTGTGTGTGTGTGTGTGTGTGTCTGTGTGTGTGTGTGTGTGTGTGTGTATGTGTACTCTACCACCCAACCCTAGTATTAAACTGCAATAGTAATACAATTCCAGCTTGATCTCCACACAAGTGGGTCTAAAGTAGGCACAGTCCATACAATGAGTTGTTTTATAGCAGCTAGATTAATATTCAGTCTTTTAAGAGCCATGACATCTTATATACACCTAACTTGCCAAAATGCACATTCAGCTTACCTGTTCCTATAAAAGAGAAATTTAATTAACAAAGCAAATAAAAATCTGTTTGTCAAATACATAAACCAAGTCTGTATCTTCATGTAACACAAATGTCTTGTCATTTTATTAACCCATTGTAGCTCTAATATATCCCCTAAACTCCATAATTTTGCATTTCCTGTGGGAGTTTACAGAAGATGATCCCTGTGTTTCAAATATTGGCACCTCTAATCACATCATATTTCCTATATATGGCATCAAACCAGGTAAGGTAGGAAATCCAGCTTCCTGTTTGGAAACTCATGAATGAATTGAAGTGAAGCAAGCCACATACACTGCCTCCCACATGGAAAGTAGTATCCCTCCCCAATCATCCCCTCCCATCCTCAATGGATAATTTAAACTCAGAGATCATACAACCTTGGGGAAAATGACATATCTCTTTTCTAAGTCTATACAATCAATTACAATGGGGTTAACATGTCTGTGGGTTGGTGGGGATGTCATCTCCTAGCTTCTAGCTTCCTATGGGTGGATGGTTTCAGCATCTCTCTTTTGCTCTCTCGTGCTTCTGGTCCACTGATTTTTCCTGTATATGCAGTTTCAGCTCTCTAGTCTAGGAGAAATTGTGGTCATCAAGTCTGCCTCAGCTTCAGAAAGAAAAACTTTCACTCACTTCTTTTTGAATTAAAAATGATTTATTCTGTAGATAAGTGCTGCTTAGGTCACTGAGTAGTACCTGTCAGATCTTGGCTATTTATTGCCTGAAATGTGGGCAGAGCTTAAGGCTGTTGCCTCCCATGATCTTAAGGTGGGTGTATGCGGGTGTGTTTCCAATTTCTTGGTCCACCCATGGAGTCATAGTGGGTATGCCTTAGGGTGAGTTGGGGTGGATCATAGTAATGATAATCGCATTTCTTTGCCATTAGTTTTATTTAATCAGACCACAAAGCAAACAAATGCAAACAAACTAACTAACATTCAGCTTACCAGTTCCTATAAAACAGAAATTCAATTAATGTCAATTAGTTACATTGAAATTAGGTCTCCTTTGTGTATTTTGCACCTGTCTGGATTAAATTGTGGTGAGAGTACACTCTATGGACCATGTGTGCAGTTGGCATTTATTTCGGGGTATTATGCCATGGTTTTATTGCTAAATGGAAGAGGGGCTCAGGATGCTGTAAAACACTTGTGTAGATCCTGAGTTAGTGTGCTTAAAGTTTGCAAAGAGCTATAGGGAAGTCAAGTATAATCTTCCATAGTGAGGCAGGAACCTAACCTAGTGTAGTCAGAGTCAGTATGTATTTTTTGGGGTCTGGAGAGTGATTGCGACCTGTTAGATTGTGTGAAGAAAATAATTAAAAAAATTTAAGAGGTGACAATTGTGAAAGAAAGGGTTCCCTAGTGTGTGTTTGAAAAAGTTGAAGAGTTACATGAGCAATATGGCCCATATGTTGGGATTTGAGTGCTGTGGTGGGGGTGAAATATGTCTGGGAGTTTACCATTGTTGGGGAGCTTAGGTGTGTGCTAAATAATATTATTTTTACCAAAGAAATGGTGGTGTGTGTACAGTGCCTAAGATAAATTGTGGGGCCAGCATTTGAATGGGAAACAGCCAGCCTAGTTTGGAGGCTTGGGGGTACAGAAAGACCTTTGATCGGTCTATGTCCTCTTCTGTTCCCAGGTTAAGACTATTTAAATACTTTACAATTCCTAATCAAGTATGTAGTCTCTGATGTAGTGTACTCTTTGGTAGGGAATGTTTAATGTGTTTAATGCCTAAAAAGGAATGAAAACATTATGAATGAATAACCATAATCCAGCCAGCAGGACAGTGAGTGCACAGATAGGCAGCACTGTTTTGTGTAAAAGATCAGGAACTTAAAATGATTGTTTGTGAGAGGTGAGGTGGGGTGCCGTAAGTATCCACATTCCGAGTGGAATAAAGGGAGTAGCAGAAAGTTCTGCTTGTTTATTTTATCTTAGCTTTATCAATAAGTAGGGGGTGGTGAGAGTAGTAGTCCCTGGACAAGGTGTGCAGTCAGCATTCATACTGGGGTTAATGCCATGGTTATATCATTAAATGTTAAGGGGGCTTGGAGTACTGAACACCACTTGTGTTGAACCTGAGTTAGTGAGCTCCAAGTTTTGAAAGAGTTTTAGGGACATCCAGAATGATATTCAGGAACATTTTTGGACTCTGGCGTGTGAATATGACCATATGGATTGTGTCCAGGAATTAAAAGAATAAAAGAGGTGCCCATCATGAAAGTATCTCTTGGATTGTAATTGGGAAGGGCGGTGTTCTAAGAATGAGAGAACAACAGACTGGGAGGTTGCATTACTTGAAGAGTTTGAAGGTGTCTCATTGAGATTGTGTTTACCATTCAGCAAAGAGATATACTGGGAATAAAAAATATTTAGTCATGGAGTTGTGATTGTAACTGGAAAGTTACAGGAACAGGATCAACCTTAGTGTTTAAGTACCAGGTATGATGGTGGAAGGGAGTGTTGGGACCAGCTGAGGAGGATTTCTTGCAGGACTGGTGCATAAGGGTGTCTCTGATTACTCTCAAGAGAAAAACGAGAAAAACAATGTAGAAAAGTTGTGGAGGGGTGCGGGGTTGGTTACAAAGTGAAGTTACACATCAAGGGGGACATTGACAAGAGTCATATGAATAGGAACTTGCCCCTGAAGAGTTACACCTTATTGTAGTCACAATTATAGTTCTGGAAACAGTCAGTCTAGATGTTGGACATATTATAAGCATCACCAGTTTATCTAAGAAAAAGTCTTTGTAGGGAACCTCAGAAATTAGTGGGGCTGGTCCATGCTAGCCACAGGCAAATATTTCATAGATTATTATAACAGAAGGCTTAACAGATACCTTTTTTGTAAATCAGAGCTCACTTCAGAGTCTGTGTCCTAAGTGTAGGGGTTGTCAGCTGTAAACCAACCTTTTTCCATAGATAGTTTGAAATACATGATAGGTTATTGGGTAAGTCAGTAAGCATTGCACAGTTTCTCTCTTTCATAAACACAAGTCATGTGTAGAATCTGTATCCGCAGTGGAGAGGACCTATTTCCATGGATAGTTTGAAGCACGTGGTTGGCAAATTTCCGTGTATAGTTTGAAGCACATGGTTGGCTATTATGTAGGTCAGTATCTAGAGTATGTAGTGGAATCCACCTCGGAAGGATGGTTGTAGTGGTTTCTAGTAAAACATCTTGTGGTTGAGTTTTCAGAGGTTTAGGATGCAGTTTATGGATTTTGTCTTAATGAGACCAGGCTTTCCCTGTTTGAAGTCTAATCTGCCATTCTAGCTCTTTTTTCTCCAGTTTGTCATTAAGGCTCCCATCCAAGGGCTTGGTTTCAATCTTGTCAGTGATGTGGAGTTTGAAAAGTGAGTGCTCTGTTTTTTTTCTTTAACATGTTTTGCCATTGGATTGATTGGAGTTCCACATCAGATGTCTGAGTTGTGTCTGGTGATTCTAGTTTTGAGCTTGTTTATGGTCTTCCCTATGCAGAAAGTCTGGTAATTAGTGCACTGAGGTCAGTATACTACCTTTTCAGTGTTGCAGTTTCCTTGTAGTTAGCTACAGTAACATTTTTTTGCTGTTAGGGCAAAATAAGCTCTTTTGGTTGCTCATGAATTTGCAGTAGGTGCATGGAGGGCTGCTACAGATGAAAGTTCCTCCTTTGTTGTTATTTTGGGTATTAGGGTGGTAGATAAAGTTCCTGATGTTGCGGCCTGTCTGGACTGTGAATCTAGGTTCTTCTGGGAGTATGTCGTTAAGGTTCTCATTTTTACAGATGAAGCACCAGTTGTCGTTAATGATTTCTTTGATTTTGACACCTTAGGGTCATGGCAGGTTGCAGCCTTAAGCTGACATTTCAGGCAAAAAATAGCCAAGATCTGACATGTACTATTCAGTGTTCTAAGCAGCACTCATCTGCTGAGTAAAACATTTTTTTGAACTTAAAAGAAATGAGTTGAGAGTTTTTCTTCATGAGCCTGAGGCAGATTTGATGACCACAATTTCTCCTAGAATGGAGAGCTGCAGCTGCATATACAGGAAAACTTAGGAGACCAGAGGCAGCAGAGAATAAAAGAGAGATGGTGAAATCATCCACCCCTAGGATGCCAGAAGCTAGAAGACAACATCCCCAGCAACCCACAGACAAGTTCACCCCATCGTTTATGACTTCTCCTCAACACCTGACTCCAGATGGTTGAGAATTTACTTTCCACATCGGCAATGGGTAGCACTACTCATCTTCAATCTACCAGTTACATGATACTGCAAGATTTTAATTGTCAGTCTTATTTATTCAACCAGCCAAAATTCACTTTTCATTGTTCTTTTTCTGAATGCAACCTGTAAACATATTCCATAAGAATTATTCAACACAGCTGAGGTAATTTTATATGAAATTATTTTTCTGTCATGTTGCTTGACTTTGACATCAGAATGGCAAACAAAAAAAATTGAATATGACAGCTTGTGTTGCTGTTATATAAAACAGCAAGAGGCATACACTGTTCCTTTTACCTAAAAGTAAACGTGCATATCAGCAGGATGCAACCTAATCACTCTCTGCAGTTATGGGAGCTGTGCCTATATAATTACAAACCAGTTTAGAAAAAAATGTAAATGGGTTAGAAAAAGCAAAACCATACGTAAAGGGAAAAAGGAAGTGGGCAAAAAGGCAGTATGTAAGTATATAACATTTACTGCCAGTTACATATAGATTGCTTGCTGAGGAACGCAACAAAATAAAACAATAAAAATATAAAATAATAGTTTGGTAGGGTAACAGTCAGGTGATTTACAGCAGATGACTGAGACATCATAAATTAAAATCTGTTTCTATACGTTTTTCAAAACAAAATTATGAGTGCTTGATAAATATAGTAATGATGCATTGTTTTACTGTATCAAAACTTAACAATTATAACAAATAAGATAATTAAAAATAAAGCAATACATGTAACATAGTACACTGGAATTCTGCACTGTTCTGTTTTGGGCTTATGCCCTCCACAGACCACTTCTCAAACTCTTGATCCAGCTCTGTTTGGTACTGTTGCAGCTCCCTGTGTGAGTAAATATACTGCACTTTGCAGGTTGGTTGTACACTATGCTTTCTCTATAGCCAGCTTGATATTTTCTTACCTGCAACCCTACAGCTTTTCTGTAAGATATAGTTAAAGCGCATACTTGGGGAAACAGTTGAAGCCTTGTTTTTTCCCCAGTTTGTAAAAAAAATAGATTTTCTTCAGTGAAACATAGTATGTATGTATGTATTTATGTACATAATAACATTTCTAAAGGGAAAAAAATCAAACTTTCATGCTGTGTAGTATCTGGACATATTTTAAAAGGACACCAGTTATAAATGCAGTTTCTTACTCTGCTAACCACAGAAAAGTGGTTGCAAAAGTTGGAAAATCATCATTTTTGGAGATCTGGCTGTTATAAAGCTTCATAAAACCATATAGCATTGCAAGTGACTTCCTCATAACTTTCTTACGGACTGATATAATCATGTGCTGGTTCTGGACTTTCCACTGTAGAGTCTGGATTCATCATGGTGGTTCTTCCCATCATTCAGTGGTCTGTAACCATATTATTTCAATGCAGAATACTTCTACTTTTTTGTATTTCCCCTTACATTTCTAATGTTCATAGGTTCATAGGTTCATAGGTTTATACTAGGCTATCTGCCCTAAGGCATTTATAAGCCTAGCCCAAATTTTTGTGGCTTACACCACCCCTTATATGAAAAAATACTGTGCCCATTAGTTTGTTGTGCCTCTGTCCAGCAGTGACACAGAGATGATTCCCGGGGTAAACCTACGATCTCCCATCCACAGGTCTAGATTTCTCTTGAACAGAGTCAGCGAGGTGCTCTGCCTCACATGGACTGGGATTTTATTCCACAGCATAGGGAGTCTCTGAGTGATAAATCTATCCCTCCAGCACATCCTATTTATATTCGTGCTAAGGTTTAAGTCGCTTGCTCTAGTGGTTTTGGTGGATTTGGATTTTTTGAGGTGGAGCATGTCCATTAATTCCGGGTTGGACATGGCCTTGTATGTCAGGCACATGTCACCTCTGAGCAGACGGTATGCGACTGAATAGAGCTGGAGTTTCTTCAATCTGGCAGCATATGACAGATTTTGGAGTCCCTTTATCCTTTTGGTGAGGAACTTTGGGGTCACTCCAATTGCTGCAGATGTCGGGTGAGATACATCCCGAATGGGGCATTGTACTCGATCATTGGTCTGATAAGTGAAGAGTACAGGGCACAATGACCTCACTAGATCTGGATGTGAATCCCTTCATGATCAGGTGGGCAATGTAGAAGGTCTTTCTAACCACTTTAGCAATGTGAGTGTCAAAAGAAAGGCCACTGTCAACCTGGGTCCCCAGGTCCCTGATAACCTCTTCTGTGCTTAGTGGATTGCCACCTATATGGTAGCTTGGGGTTACCTTGTTTTTCCCGAAGGGTATGACTATACATTTTTGGCGTTTAACTTCAGGCCATGGCTCTGGCACCAGCTATCTGTTTCCGTGAGTCCCTTCTGAAGGATGTCCGTGTCCGATGCACTTTCCACTATGGCCCAGTTTGCAGTCGTCTGCAAACTTTGTCAGCCAAAGTCCTCCCATGTTGGCCTGTACTTCTGAGAAGTAGATGCCAAACAATAGGGGCCAAGGACCGAGCCCTGTGGGACACCACTTGTGACTGGCTTGGAGTCTGACACAGCGCCAGCAACTCTAACCCTGTGGGTTCTGTCCTTAAGCCAGTTTGCAACCCATCTTGTGACATATGGGTTTACATTTAAGCTGGTAAGTTTTTCTACAATACCCAGTGGGGTATTGTGTCGAAAGCCTTTGCAAGGTCAAGGTAGGCTGTATGGACTGCCTTTCCCTCATCAATGGCCTTGGTGACTGTTTGAAGAAGTCAACCAAGTTCAAAAGGCATGATCTTCCCTTGACAAAGCCAAACTGGGTCGGGTCCAATGTCTGCAAGTCCCTATATCTTTGTTTATGAGCTCCATTATGATCCTCTCCATATCTTTGCAGACTAGACTTGTTAAGCTTATGGGGCGGTAATTACCAGGGTCCGTAGAGGCGCCTTTGTGGAGTGGGACCACAGTTGCCGTCACGCCACTCCTTGGGCACGTATCCTGTGGTAAGGCTGAGATTAAACAGCTGCCTTATGTGCGGGTTTAATTCCTCATTTAGCTCGTGTAGCACACAGCCGGGGACACCATCCGGTCCCATTGATGCTGTGTTTTTAGCTTTAGAGAGAGCAGCTTTCACCTGCGCATTTGAGATGTCAGGGAGGCTACACTCGGCTGGGATAGTTATCTCTCCTTTAGGTGGGGAGAGGGGGTTGAAGTTTGCACTGAACCTGTCTGCCAGTATGTTGGCAATGTCTGTGGGTTCAGTGATTTTTGTATCATTTTGGACTAATTCTGAGCATATCTGGGAGTTTCCACCCAGGTTCCTAACATAGCTGAAAAAGGCCTTATGATTGTCCTTTGAATCCATGGCAATTTTTCTCTCAAAATTAGCCTTAGTTGATTTTATGAGTGCTCGTATTTTTTTACTAATAATGATCAGGGGTGACTTCCCTTTTATGGATTTTGTTCTATCATGTAATAGCTTTCTCCTCTTATTGTAAAGTTTGTTAATGGCTGGGGTCCACCAGACTGGACGTTTGCCCTTTGTGGAAAGAGTCTTGGTTTTATTTGGGATTGCCTGATCCATGCAGTCCTGGAGGTGTTCATAGAAGGCATTTGTAAGGGCTTCCGAAGCTTGGGTTGTGGTTTCCTCTGGCTCAGGAGCCTTGAAGGATACCACACCAGTCTTGAGTAGTGTGAAGTTTGCTTTAGAGAAGTTCTTCACTATGGTCTTTTGTTTGGGGTGGGGCGGGATGTGGATTTCCAGTAAGATTAGTTTATGATCAGATCTCATCAATGAGGGATATACTTCCGGTGTGGAGCATTTTGTCCCCATGTTTGTGACAATGAGATCTAGTATATTTTCTCCTCTCATGGGAATAGTGACTAGCTGTTCCATGGCATTTGAATTTATGAACTCCAGGAACCGTTGGGCTAGAAAGTTAGGGCTTGAGTAATGTTCCCAGTCTATATTCGGGTAGTTGAAGTCACCCAATATGATGGTGTTTGGAGATACATTTATACCCTCCAGTGTCTTCAGGAAGGCTGTGTGGGGTTCCTGAGTTTGAGAGGGTGGCCTGTAGCATGCTACAATTTGTAGAGCAGTTTTGCCTATGGTTAGTTGCACCTGGATGGTTTCCGAGCTTATGCGTTGCCACCAACCTGGATGTGTGGGTATCCTTTATGAATATGGATACACCCTCCTTTTGTGGTGTGGTCCGGGTTTTGGGGCCGAACGCATGATATGAGGTAAAACCTAATAGTGCCGGGTGCTCTCAGGAGCCTTGAACCAGGTTTCAGTTACAGCACAGACATCGATGTTCTCCATACTGAGAAGGGCCTCGAGGCGTGCATTTTGAGATTTAGACTTCTGGCATTGAGCAGCATTACCCTCAGTTTCTTCCCATTTTTGTTTTCTAGGGTGGTAGGTTTAGAATTTGAGCCTTGCCTAAAAAGGCACTATGGGGTGGCAAGAGCCTTAGCCAATATCCGGAATCCCAGGGTGACAGGTGCAAGCCGTCCCTTGCGAAGCAGCGTGGCTTGTCAAGCATGTCATCCCAGGCAGACAGACACTGGATCCCCTTTGAATGACACCAGACATTAAGCCAATTGTTAAAGCTGATCATCTTGTCTCTATATTGTGGCATCATTCTTGGTGAAGGAAGGATACTGCTCAGGGTTAGGGTCATACCTGCCTGGGCTACATAATCAGAGAGCTCCTCTATGTCTCTTTTCATGTAGTCCAGGGAGGTGCGTCTCAGGTCATTCACACCAGCATGGACAATGACTGTGTCATATTTGTACTTGCCGTGGAGTGACCCGAGTGCTTGTGTTATGTGGCGGATTCTAGCGCCCGATAGGCAGCTTACTGTGACCCTCTCCTTGTTCAGCCTGGTGAGTGGGACGTCAGTGTGTCTGACTATGGAGTCACCTATGACAAGTATGTTTGGTGTTGTATTTGGCCTTAAGGGCTGTGACTGCTTTGCACACTGCTTTTGTGGTTTATGTGTTGCTTGTGGGGTGTCTTGAGGTAGCGGTTGTTTGGGTGTCTGCTTTGGAGGCCTCTGCTGTTTAGGTAAATTTTTACTCAGAGCCTCCAAGTATGTCTTTGTGTGTTTATGTGTTTGATTCAGTGGAGTGGTAGCATTATGTGAGGCTGGTTTTGTGGTGTGTGTAGTTGCCTTCTCCTCCTGTCTGGTCTTGCCAGTCCTGAGTTGAGAGAGCTCAGCCTCCAGTTTGGCTAAATAGCTGCATCTCTCGCAAGTATTTGTGTTATGTGGGAGGAGGAGAGGGTTGTCTGTGTACATGAGGCAGTTATAACATTGCCTCAAGATTCCCAGATTCACCAGCTGGACCGGAGAGGAGATTGACAACTGACCTTTGGACATGCTAGAATAATATTGGGAAATCCTTAATTGAAAACAAGGGCCAGTGGGGAGTGAGGGTGTAGTGCTTTTAATTTTTAGTACTGACTTATATAATTGCTTTAGTGAGCAAGTGCCAGGTAACTTGAGTGCAATGTGTTACAAGTAACTAAATGCAAAAACGACAAACAGTAACTTTCTTTCAAGTGAAACAAGGAAATAAGTACAGTAAGCAATGCAGATATCACTAGTGATCCACAGAAGCGCTGAGAAGTTGCGTATTAGGTGGAATTAGCTTCCAGGAAAATAACAAGCAAACAAACAACAAGCATATAAACAAAGCTAGATTCAGCAGGCCTGGATCTAGTCTATGCTAGAGCAAACAAGGTGTACCAATTTCAGTAAGATACAGTTCAAATATTCAGGCACTATAAACCTTTAACCAGAAATTCCCAGCTCAGAAGGGCAGAGTCCAGCCTCTTCTCCCACAAGAGTGCAGACCACAAACCTTCTTAATGTAAAATAACTGGCCTGAAGCCCAAGTGCCTAAACCAGAACTAATACACTTGGACACTGGGCTCTCAATCAGCAGTTCCCAACTTAGAAGGATGAAAGCTACCTGTCCTGCCACCATAGTGCTTGCCACAAACCTTCCTAATGTAAAACAACTGGTCTGAAGCCCAAGTGCTTAATCCAAAAGACTTGAATGATAGCTACACTTTAATCAAGTTACAACCAAGCAGTAATAAATACCATTGAATACTTTAGAGAATGTCTGGATTAGTGCTCAAGTTACACAAACAAAGCTAGATTCAGCAGGCCCGAATCCAGTCTATGCCACAGCAAACAAGGCACACCAACTTCAGTAAGAAACAGTTCAGATATGCATGCACTATAAGCCTTTAACCAGAAATTTCCAGCTCAGAAGGGCAGAGTCCAGCCTCTCCTCCCACAAGAGTGCAGACCACGAACCCTCTTAATGTAAAATAACTGGCTTGAAAGCCCAAGTGCTTAAACCAGAATTAATACACTTTTAGAATAACAGACACTGAGCCCTCAATCAGCAGTTCTCAACCTAGAAGGATGTAAGCTACCTGTTCTGCCACAACAGTGCAGACCACAAACCCTCTCAGTGCAAAACAACTAACTGGCCCAAGCCCAAGTGTTTAAACCATAAGGCTTAGAATGAGTTACACCAAGCTGTAATAAATACAATTGAGTATTTTAAGATGATGCAAAAGTAAAAAAAGTAGGTAGAAACACAAGTACAGTAAAAGCAGATGAATTTTTTTTTTTTTTTCTGAACAAGTGCTGAGATCAAAGAAACAGATTTGAGTGCTGAAACTAGAAAACTGGCTAGTTATAAGAAAAAAAAACAAGCTAGAAGGCTTCCCTCAAACACAGAAGGGCTTGGGGGCTCAGAAGCCTACAAATAGTCTGTACCACTTAACAAGAAAGGCAGGAAATAAGCTTAATTTTTTTTTTTTTTCTATTTCCCAGATGCTCTCTTTGTACACAGTAGGAGTGCCTGAAATCAGAATATGATCTCAGACAGGCAGGCTGAGGGGTGGGCAGTTTCAATGCCACTAAGACTGAAGAGCAGAATAACTTCAGTTAAAAATTCCTTCAACACTCCTTCATACACAGTTTAAATCAAGTTAAATACTGTATTTTTTAAAACAAAAGTGCAGATAAAGGTACTTAAATTCTCTTATACGTCCAGTTGAATATAACCAAGTTCTAGCTGGCCAAGCTGAGGTTTTAAAGCAGGAATTATTTCACATGCACCAGTTTAAATATGCAAGGACAGGAAATCAAAGAATGTGGCTACCCCCACACCTGCAATTACTAGCAAATAACAAAATTCAGCCAACACTAGCTTCAGTTCAAGTTACTGAAGAGCAGAATAACTTCAGTTAAAAATTCCTTCAACACTCCTTCATACACAGTTTAAATCAAGTTAAATACTGTATTTTTAAAAAAAAGTGCAGATAAAGGTACTTAAATTCTCTTATACGTCCAGTTGAATATAACCAAGTTCTAGCTGGCCAAGCTGAGGTTTTAAAGCAGGAATTATTTCACATGCACCAGTTTAAATATGCAAGGACAGGAAATCAAAGAATGTGGCTACCCCCACACCTGTAATTACTAGCAAATAACAAAATTCAGCCAACACTAGCTTCAGTTCAAGTTACTGAAGAGCAGAATAACTTCAGTTAAAAATTCCTTCAACACTCCTTCATACACAGTTTAAATCAAGTTAAATACTGTATTTTTTAAAAAAAAAAGTGCAGATAAAGGTACTTAAATTCTCTTATACGTCCAGTTGAATATAACCAAGTTCTAGCTGGCCAAGCTGAGGTTTTAAAGCAGGAATTATTTCACATACACCAGTTTAAATATGCAAGGACAGGAAATCAAAGAATGTGGCTACCCCCACACCTGTAATTACTAGCAAATAACAAAATTCAGCCAACACTAGCTTCAGTTCAAGTTACTGAAGAGCAGAATAACTTCAGTTAAAAATTCCTTCAACACTCCTTCATACACAGTTTAAATCAAGTTAAATACTGTATTTTTTTTTAAAAAAGTGCAGATAAAGGTACTTAAATTCTCTTATACGTCCAGTTGAATATAACCAAGTTCTAGCTGGCCAAGCTGAGGTTTATCCTTTGCATTCTCCACCTTCTGTGGATCCATGCTTTTTAGGACTGAGAATGATTGCAAATTCTGGCACATAGAGAAAGTGAGATAACAGAAAACTCACAACGAGACATTACAGCGCAATGCATTAAAATCATCATTCATTTCACAGAACTTGTGGCTTTCATGTAATTATTTGGTACTGCACAATCAAAGCTTGGCAGATCATGGTCCTGGCATGAACCCTGTCACTTAATTGTACAGCCAGTAAACTAGAATTCACAGTTTGGTCCTATTGCATTATTATCTGTCCCACCATCTTTAAGCACATTTAAATGAAAATGTTTTATTTTGCATTATTCATGGCATGCTCTGGTTAAGTTTTAGTCCATATATCATCCCCTGTGTATATCTATGCAGCATCCCAGGGTAGACTCGTGTTTTTTGGTAATATGCTGATGAACTACTGCAAATAGAACCACATATTTTATATGCCTGTGTTTATGGGTGCTTTGGTACCCAGGCAAGCATGTTGTACCTGTCCACACTTCTGAGTAATGTGGCTTTTTTTATATTTTCTATATCATGTTTCCAGACAAAATAGTGGCTGATAATATTGTGCAAAGAACGTATGACTTTGCAATGCTATGTATCTTGTCAGTGTTTACATTTTAAGACACCTCTAGAAGAAACTGAATGAGCAGAATTTAGATATACCAGGCAGTGCCCAGACAAGTGTCATACTTCCAGGCATGTCATATACCAGGCAGTGCCCAGACAAGTGTCATACTTCCAGGCATGTCATATTCCATGTATCCATTGCCTCCTTCAGTGGTTACAACAGCATAATTCTCATTATTACCATACCACATGATGAATCACCTATAGAAAAGGATGGTACACTTACGTATGTATATCTCAGGCAACCATATATATGTTCACCCATACCTTGGTCAGACCTCATGGTGTTTCAGAGTGGTAACTATACATATGTTCATCCCTACCTTGTTCAAACCTTATGGTGTTTCAGAGTGGCAACCATACATATGTTCATCTCAACCTCAGTCAAACCTCATGCTGTTTTTAGTCTCGTTCTCAAGTAATTTTAGTACTTTCTTGCTATAGATGGGTTTTCTTGTCTTTTACACATCTGTCTTGCTACTGCATTCACTCCCATGTCATTACACTGTTAAGACATTGCAGTTTGCTACTACACTCTTTCTGAATAAGCACATAGAAGACTACAGGACAATTATTTTCTTTATTGATGAGATTGACCAGTGCTGGGCTGCATACTGTTTACACAGTGGTCCAGTGAATATGGCGGCTCAGTGGATCCAGTCATGCATCAGTCACATGATGCCTGAGTCTAGCATATTATTAGTATAGCAGTAAGCACTGCTAGTGTACTCATAGTGCAGGTGCTTGCATGCCCAGTAATTTAGAGATGGCTTTGTATGTCTCTCCACATAAGCCAGTCAAACAGAGTAAAGAAATTTCAGAATGGATGTAATGTATACTCTGTATATTCACGCTACATTCTTTTTCAATTCACTGGAGTACCTACTTCATTTGCTTCATTACTTTACATACTCTTTGTTATGACCACCTTCCTGCAGCCTACGGTCCCTAGCAAAAGTATTAAAGGGACACTCTGCACACTATGACTTAGTTTCTTAGAATTCGTTTTTGTACTCAAATAATTTTTTATTTTAAACAAATAACATAATAAATTCTTGTTTATATTATATATAACAGATTATTAACTATATACGATATTTACATTTAACCTAACACAAGCAGACTAAGCTGGGAACAAGCTTAAAATACAGACAATAAATTATAGTATAAAGTGTTTGAATTAACTGGAAGAGTCTGACTCCAACTGTAAAGGGTCTATCAAAGATAAAACTTTTCCTCCATGGATTATTGACTAATGGCTTAGGATAAGTTCTTAGCTGTTTGATTTTAATCTCCATTAGTGCTGTTTTCTACAGTAAATATGGTAGGCGCTGTGTTAGAAGTCCACTTTCTAGTTATGCATTTCCTAGCTATTGCCAGTATGGTCCATAATAACAAAATCTTTTTTGTTCATTTGAGGACTTTCATTTACATTTAGTAATAATACAGCTTTAGTCAGAACAAATTAATCTGTATACAGTGCTTGCAAAAAATTATTAATTTTATTCCAATATTTTTTAATTTCAGTACAGTTAAAAAATATGAGACCAATCTGCTTTAAATGAGCTTTGACATTACTAACATAGTCCATTACTAGAAACATTAATTTTTGAAATTTATCAGGAGTTAGAAAGGATCTGTGCAAATATTTCCAATTAAATACTCTCCAATATTGTGAGTAAGATGTTAACTTGACTGAAAGTAAGATGCTTGTCTTATTTTCTGAAGATAAAGATAGCAATAGATCTTTGGTTAAAAAATGCCAATATGTTGTTTTAGGAACTGTTTTATAAGCTATTATTATTTTATACAAGTATGAAAGTTCATTCTTTATATCAACATTATTGTATATAATTCCAAACATCCAATTTATGAATTTTGGAATGTTCTTAAAAGATGAGTTATTTGTTATTCTGCATAGATCCTTAGAGTATGTCAAAACACTCTGTAGTAATAACCAGTCATGAGGATTTAATCCATGAGTTGACAATAGATATTGCACATCCAATACTTGTTGGTTTTTTATACAGTGCTGGCAAAACATTACATTTTTTTTTTGTTCCCAGGAAATAAATATCGCTCTATGCACTCTTATCAGTGAAGTTTTTTGTGATACTAAATTGGGTTAAATAAATAAACCAAAGACATATTCATGTTAATAAACTTCCTAAATACATCAAAGAGATGATTAATTAAATTAAGTTGGTGGGCTTTACTATATTATATTGTAGGTTTATGCTCAAAAAATGCCACAACTTATTATCTCTATCCATAACTAAAGGATTTTTTGATAAGGTGTTTTTGTTTATTATTATACATGAATGCATTAGTTTCCAATTAGATGAGTAACTAGGATTTATCCAGTTTTTCACTGTTTTAAGTATGGAAGCCTATATGTAAGATTCTATGTCTGGAAAATGTAGCCTCCTTGCTCCCATTGTCTAATGTGATGTGAGAATGCAATTCTATTTCACTTAGGATACCAAAGGAATCTTAATAAGAGTGAAGTTATTTCTTTGAGAAAGCATTTCTCATGTATTAATACAACAGCCTGGGCTACATACAAAATTTTCGGGAGTAACACCATTTTTATCAGTTGCAATCTGCCTTCAAATATTATAAACATATTATTTCACTTATTCACCAGTGCTTTGATTGTATCAATAATTTTATTATAATTAATTTTTAACATCTCTTTTAAAATTTTGCACAAGGCAATCCCCAAATAATTTAAAGTGGAGACTTGATTGCCAATAATATGGTTTCCAGGGACTTGTACTTCCTTTTTTTGTTTAATAACAGAAATTTTGATTTAGATTTGTTAAACTGGAAACCAGAGATTTTTTGGAAATTTCCTATTAATAAATCAACTTCATACATCACTTCTTTTGAATTAAGTAAAGTTAGAAGCACTTCATCAGCAAACAACATTATTTTAGTGCTATATCGATCATATATATCTATACATTTTATCTTTGGGTTGTTGCGCATTAGTATAGCTAATATCTCTATGGCTAACGCAAATAAAATAGGTGACATGAGGCAACCTTGTTTAGTGCCTTTGGTTATTTGTTTTGCTTTGGAAGTGAATGGACCTATTTTAACATAAACTAAGTTGTTTTCATAAACATTCTTCAAAAGTGTGGTAAAGGAAGAAGGAAAGTCCATCAACTTTAGAAATTTAGTTAAGTCCAATTTAAAGAATCAAAGGCTTTCGCTATGTCCAAACCTATTATCGAAGCTTCTTGATTTTCTCTATTAAAATATTCAATAAGGGCTAGTGAAACAAAACAGCAGCAAAATAGCTATGGTGGAAGAAAGGAGCCACTTTTGAGACTTTAAGTATTTTTCCTCTGTTTATTTGCTAAGTTTTTCTGCATAGCCGCCTATTTTGAGCATTTTCTGGCTTGTTAAATTTGATTTCTGCATTAGTAACTGTATTTAGAGCACAACCTAGAGCTGTTTACTGAATTTCCTGTTTGCACTTATTTTTAAAATCATTTTTTTCTCAAAACTTGCATTTTATCTGTCTTTGGCCTAGCACTCTTGTGTGGGGTCATTTACTGCACTGTTATAACTTGTTGATACTTGTTAAACTCTGCTATCTCTGAAAAAACAAAAAAACAAAAAAAAATCTTGCTTTTTTCCCACTTTTCTGAGATTTAAAAAAGTTCAGTTACAGGCTTGCTGTTCTTGAACTGTTTGTAAGTTTCTGTGAGGCCATTTTTTGCTTGGGCTAAAGGAACGTCTCTCTGTTGATCAGTGGCAGTGAAAAACATTGAGCAGCCTGCCTGCCCCTGTGGGAGTGATTACTGACTTGAAACTGTAGTTTTATTGGCCATTCTGGGTCAATTCCAAAACTCCTTCATCTTCCTCTCTTCAAACCCTCTTTTGCACGGTTTAGCGCGTTTTTGAGCATAGCGCAACAGCGGGCAGCGCCGCCTAATTGGGTTTAAACTATTCCTGGCTCCACAAAGTCTGCTCTTCACTTTTTCCCTTAGAACTGCTCTATCTCTCAATTTAAACACCATATTCTCATTCTAAGGCCCTTCACTGGTCCAATTAAGTAATCCTACAAGTTAGCACTATTAAACCATAAGCACTACTTACTCTTATACTCTCTACGATTACCCTGTCCTCTATTGGTCCATCTTAAATTCAGTTTCCCTATTACTCTACCATGTCCAAAGGTCAGTCAATGGTTTCCTCTCCAGTCCAGCTGGTGAATCAGGGAATTTTGAGGCAATGTTACAACTGTCTCATGTACACAGACAACCCTCTCCTCCTCCAAACAGGTTCAAATATATGTGAGAGATGCAACTATTTAGCCAAACTGGAGGCTGAGCGCTCTCATCTCAAAACTGGTGTAACCAGTCAGGAGGAGAAGGTAACCTCACACAACACAATTCCAGTATCACATAGTCCCACCACATCAGTGAACCAAACACATAAATATACAAAAACATACTCGGAGGCTCTAAATAAAAATCTACCTAAGCAACAGAGACCTCCAAAGCAGACATCCAAGCAAACGCTACCTCAAAACAAAACACACACAACACATAACCCACAAAGTCAGTGTGCCAAGCAGCCACAGCCCTTAAGGCTGAATAACACACCTGATACTCTTGTTATAGGTGACTCTATTGTCAGACACACTGACGTCCCGCTCACCAGGCTGAATAAAGAGAAGGTCACAGTGAGCTGCCTGTCGGGTGCTAGGATCCGACATTACGCAAGTACTCAGGTCACTCCAAAGCAAATACAAATATGACTCAGTCATTGTACATGCTGGTGTGAATGACCTGAGACGTACCTCCCTGGACTACATGAAAAGAGACATAGAGGAGCTCTCTGATCATGTAGCCCAGGCTGGTATGACCCTGACCTTGAGCAGCATCTTACCCTCACCTAGAATGATGCCACAGTACAAAGACAAAATGATCGATTTTAACAATTGGCTAAAATTTTGGTGTCATTGAAAGGGGATCCAGTGTCTGTCAGCCTGGGATGACATGCTCGACAAGCCACGTTGCTTCGCTAGGGACGGCTTGCACCTGTCACCACTGGGCTTTTGGATATTGGCAAAGGCTCTTGCCATCCCCATAGTGCCTTTTTTAGGCAAGGCTCAAAAGTCAAACCCACCCCCATAGACAGTACAAGGAACAAGAAACTAAGGGTAATGCTGCTAAATGCCAGAAGTCTTAACCTCAAGATGCACGCACTCGAAGCTCTCCTCAGTATGGAGAACATTGATATCTGTGCAGTGACAGAAACCTGGTTCAAGGCTCCAGGGAGCACCCCAACACTACCAGGCTATACCTCATATCATGCTTTTCGGCCCCAAAACCCGGACCGAACCACAAAAGGAGGGGGAGTTTCCATATTTATCAAGGATATCCACACCTCCAGGTTAGTGGCATTGCACGAAGTATCGGAGACCATCCATGTGCAACTAACAGTGGGTAAGACTGCTTTTCAGTTTATAGCATCCTACAGACCACCCTCTCAAAGTCAGGAATCCCATTTGGCTTTCCTGAAAACATTGGAGAACATTAAGATCTCTCCGAACACCATTATATTGGGCGACTTCAACTACCCAAACATTGACTGGAAGCACTACTCAAGCCCCAGCACCTTAGCCCAAAGATTCCTGGAAATTATAAACTCAAATGCTATGGAACAACTAGTCACCACTCCCACAAGAGGGGACAACATACTAGACCTGATCATTACCAACATGGGGACTCTATGCTCCACACCAAAAGTATATCCCTCATTGGTAAGATCAGACCATAAATTAATTTCACTGGATGTCCACATCCCGACCCCACCCCCAGCCCAGAAAACCACAATGAAAAACTTCTCAAAAGTGAACTTCTCACTTCTCAAAACCGAAGTGGAATCCTTCAAGACCCCAGGGCCAGTGGAAACTACAGCCCAAACTGCAGAATGCTATATAAATGCATTCTACGGACATCTCCAGGAATGCATGGATCATGCTATCCCAAACAAAACCAAGACCCAATCATCCAAAGGCAGGCGTCCAGTCTGGTGGATCACTGCCATAAATAAACTGTACAACAGAAGGAGGAAGCTACTACATGATAGAGCAAAATCCCTAATAGGGAAGGCATCTCTGATCAGTACTAGCAAAAAATTATGATCCCTCATAAAATCTTCCAAGGCCAGCTTCGAGAGAAAAATTGCACAGGACAACAAAGACAATCATAAGGCTTTTTTCAGTTATGTTAGAAACCTGGGATGCAACTCCCAGACTTGTTCTGAGTTGATTCTAAATGACAGAAAATACACTGAACCTACAGACATCGCCAATATCCTGGCAGACAGGTTCAGTGCAAACTTCTCCACCCCCTCCCCCCCAAAAGAGCAAGTATCTATCCCGGCAGAGGGCTGCCTCCCAAACATCTCAGATGCTCAGGTGAAGGCTGCCCTCTCCAAAGCAAAAAACACTGCTTCTATGGGACCAGATGGCATCCCAGGTTGTGTCCTACATGAACGACAAGAGGAACTAATCCCTCAAATAAAACAGCTATACAATCTCAGCTTCACTACAGGATATGTGCCCACAGAATGGCGTACAGCAACAGTGGTCCCACTCCACAAAGGTGGACCCTCTACGGACCCTGGAAACTATCGCCCCATAAGCCTAACTAGCTTAGTCTGCAAGGCTATGGAGAGGATCATCATGGAGCTCATAAACAAAGACATTGGGGACCTACAGACACTAGATCCTACCCAGTTCGGCTTTGTCAAGGGCAGATCCTGCCTTTTGAACCTGGTTGACTTCTTTGAAACAGTCACCAAAGCCATAGATGAAGGGAAGGTAGTCCACACAGCCTATCTGGACCATGCAAAGGCATTTGACACAATACCCCACTCGGGTATCATAGATAAGCTATCCAGCTTAAATATAAACCCCTATGTCACAAGATGGGTCGCAAACTGGCTCAAAGACAGAACCCACAGAGTGAGAGTTGCTGGAGCCATGTCAGACTCGAAACCAGTCACAAGTGGCATCCCACAGGGTTCTGTCCTGGGACCACTCTTGTTCGGTATATACTTTTCCGAGGTACAGGCAAACGTGGAAGGACTATGGCTCACCAAGTTCACAGACGACTGCAAACTGGGCGCCATAATCAACTCTCCAGCTGACACAAACATCCTTCAAAAAGGTCTCACAGAGACAGATAACTGGTGCCAGCTCCATGCTTTAAAGCTGAATGCCAAAAAATGTATAGTCATACCCTTTGGCAAAAACAGTGTGCCCACAAATTACCACATAGGCGGAAACCCATTAAGTACAGAGAAAGTTATTAGGGACCTGGGGACCCAAGTTGATAGCAATCTCTCCTTTGAAAACCATATTGCCAAAGTGGTTAGAAAGACCTTCTACATAGCCCACCTCATCACGAAGGGTTTCACATCTAGATCAAGAGAGGTAATCATGCCCCTTTATTCATCCCTCATCAGGCCCATCATAGAATACAATGCCCCTTTTGGGATGTACCTTACCCGACACCTACAGCAATTAGAAAGACCCCAAAAGTATCTCACCAAGATGATCAAGGGTCTCAAACAGATGCCATATGCTGCTCGGTTAAAAAAACTCCAGCTCTACTCAGTTGCATACCGCCTACTTCGAGGTGATCTATGCCTGACATACAAAGCTATGTCAAATCCAGAATTAATGGACATGCTCCACCTCAGTAAATCTAAATCCCTTAGAGCCACACGCTCGAGGGACTTGAACCTCAATACAGAAATAAATAGAACTTGCTGGAGGGACAGGTTCATAACCCAGAGGCTCCCTTCGCTCTGGAATAGAATCAGTTCATGTGAGGCAGAGCACCTCACTGAATCTCTTCAAGAAGAATCTCGATAAGTGGATGGGGGATCGTAGGTTTGTCCCAGGGTTTACTACCGTGTCACTATTAGACAGAGGCACAGTAAACTCAACCTTAAAAAGGGCACAGTATACTCAAATCAAGGGGTGGCGTAAGCCATACAGAATCGGGCTAGGCTTATAATTGCCCTAGGGCAGATAGCCTAGTATGAACCTATGAACCTATGAACCTATAAACGTACCAAACCACAACAAAAAAACACCAAAAACCAAAAACACCAAAAACCACCAGAAAAGGATGAAGGTTTTGTAGCGTAAAACACTTTAATTGCACTATTCGTCAGAACGACTTCCTCAGAAACACAGAATATAGTATAGCTATGTATACACACTTTAAATATTGTGCTCAATTAAAAGAGAACCAATCAAGCTCCATTACTAATAATCTCTTAAAGTAACTGAACTGAGTCAGTCAATACACCAACATTATACATCAAATTACAATAACAATATTAAAAACATATATGTATGTAAAAATGTGCAAATCTATCATAAAACCTTCAATTCCTGATGTTGATTTTCCTATTTTTTATATTGATTTTAAATAAACACTTAATGTTGACAGTATTGTTCAACCAAGGATACAAATAGGAGGCAAGCCTAAGTTGCCATTCTGCCTCCTTTTGCTCAACAGTATTCCTAAAATCACCACCCCTAATATCCATATTAACTAATTCCTGGACCAAAAACATAAATTTCTTCCAATTACCACATACAGTGGAATGTTTGTATAAGGCATTGTTAGAATTTTTGGTCTTGATATCATATAAATATTCTAAAATATAATTTCTCAAACTTCTAGTGGACATACCCATGTAAAAAGCCGGGCATCCACTACACATGGCAATGTAAATAATTCCCTCAGCACTACAGTCTACCCTACCAGGGACAGTAATGTTGTAGTCAAGATGTTCTAAAAAAATATGAGGGCCTACTTGAATATATCTACATGCCCTACAATCCATACATTTCGTCATACCAACATTACCAATGACCAAATGTGTGATGCCCCTTCTACTACCCTCCAACATGTGTTTTACACTCTGACATTTCTTGTACACAAAAAGTGGAGCCTTACCCAATGCCTTAACCATGTCTCTGTTTCCCAAAATAACCTTCCCGTTTTCACTGATAATCTTACGTAGCTCAAAATTATCTATAGTCATATCCAAACAAAACCTGGGTTTACTCTTAACCCTAGTATTGGCAACCATTCTTTTAGAAAAAAACATTTTTTAAAATTGGGGGAAAATCTACATTCCTTCTAGAAATTATTTTACTGGCCGTGCTATTCAACACATCCCCAGGATACCCCCTTTCCAAAAATAACCTCTTAATAAATTCCACTTTTTTCAAAAATAGGTTGTCATCAACTATCATACATGATGCCCAAATAAAATGACCTCGGGGAATGTTCTTTTTTATAAAATTGGGGTGGCTGCTTTTAACGTGTACATAACTGTTGCAAAATGTGCTCTTTCGATGGATACAACTAGAAACAACATTAGAACATGTATCCCATCTGAGCGCCGCATCTAAAAAAGAAACTGCCAACCCAAAATCACCAAGTTTGAATTTAAAATCACCAAGTAGTTCTCTTTTAATTGAGCAAAATATTTAAAGTGTGTATACATAGCTATATTCTGTGTTTCTGAGGAAGTCGCTCTGACGAATAGCGCAATTAAAGTGTTTTGCGCTACAAAACCTGCATCCTTCTCTGGTGGTTTTTGGTGTTTTTATGATGTAATAAGTGTTAGTATTTGTTTAATACTGTCATGCGTATAGTTTCTTAGAATTCTGATACTGTATTAGCTACAATGTAGTTCATGAAACAAAAGGCTGTGGCATTTAAAATTTTTAGTGAAGGGTTTGTATAGATCTTGTTCAGCTGAGACTAACAAATTAAACGGGCTCGACCAAAAAACTGTTTGACATGGTGTATATAGCCCTACTACACCTGACATGCAGCTTGGCTGTGCCCCATGAACTCCTAATAAGGTCACCAAATGTTGGAGATAAATTAGAAAAACTTAGGCTAAAGCCTGTTTGGTCTCTCGATCTCAACTAAGCAAGCTTCAATAAGGTTGTGTGTGACTAACTAAATAAAAAAATTACTTAATTATGTAAACATGAGAGGCAGTGAAAGCACTAGAATTAATACTTAAACAAAATCTTTAATAAGCCTGCAATTCTAAACCAAAAAAAATTTTGTGTATTTTTCTGTAAAATAACAAGAGTGAATAAATACCTAATCTTTGTTTACCAATTATTTGAGAAACCAAACATTATGTAAATTCTGCAAATGTCTGGGTTGAAAATAAATTGACCAAAAATCATTGATAATGCAGTGTCTGGTGTTATATTTTACTAAATTAATTCATGTGCGTATTTAGTTTATTATGCTGCTCTACAGGGTGTATTTATTCATGTCTGTGTTTTAGGTTTATAGACTTGCACAGATAAACAGCAATTATTTCATAGAAGAGTGTGTTTTAAAAATTGATTTGCCCTTAGTGACAAGGTTATTTAAATAATATAGAAAATGATCCTGGGATTCATTATTGCCTACATTAAGTGTACACCATTCTGAGTGAACAGACAACACAAGTATAACACACAGCTTCTTCCTCCTAATTTTAGTTTTATGACTGGTTTTCTTGCAGCTTTAGATACTGAGTGGGAGGCATAAAGATTACCACAAAATGTGGATTATATGTAGTATAATCTTTTTTGGTGACTAGAAAGCACAAACAATATGGTAGGGATGTTCTTGAATAGAGATCACGTACACTTAGCGGACACTTAGGGTAGGTGTTATTGACTCTGGCCCTAAGCAAGACATTAAGATAAGCTCAGCATCAGATTAGATTTGTCATTTTATTTGTTGACATCAGTGTGTTTTACTTATCTTCCTGGTGACTTTGTTCTTGTTAGTCATGCGGTGAGTTTCTTCTTGTCGTTCATGCACTAATGTTGTAGTAGATCATTTTATGAAAGCAATGTTGCTGATAGGCACCTGAAAATTTCCTCTAGTTGGGCACTTTCATCAGGGCCTCCCCTGATAATGTTTTAGCTGTGTCTGTAGGTTTTGCTGCATCACTGTAGGGAAGCTGAAAGCTATCTTATGGCTAAACAGCTGTGTTTGTGTGATCCCCAGTAAGTCGACATGCTATACTCGCTTTCATGTGGCAGATTATCTCTAGTTTTGGCTGAGTTATCCTTCACATGGTTAGCCATATCTTGTTTAATGCCCTGTAGACCTTCTTCTCTCCTTCCTTTCAGTCAAGGTCAATAATTTTATTTTATTTCTTTGCTCTCAGGTGGCCCTTTTGATCTTACAGTACAAATACAGTTAGTGAACAGCTTCTTCCAATTGCATTATGATGGTCAGGATAGTAGGGTATTAGGAACTGGTACTAAAGTTAACTTCACCTTTTATGCTCATGCAGAAGAAATTACTAGTATAAGCATCCTTTCCTAAAACTGAAGACGAAGGCTTGGACATTTCAGTACACCTTCCTCTTGCTAGTATTTAAAATTTCTATTAGCTCCAAGTCTGTATCAATGTTATTTATTTTATTTGTATTTGTTAAATGGGGTAGAGCACTGATCTCCATGAACCCTTTTCAGATTCAGCCTAATCTGGTTAAGTGACTTGCTCAAATTCCCACAGTTAGGTAATGAAACCTGAGAGACTCAAACCCTGGTTCACCGGACCACAGGAAACAGCTCCTTCATGTTCTGCATCAGTTGTCAGGAAGTTACTGCAAAGTGAGACTGAACCATTTCATATGTTCATAGGTACTTACTAGGCTATTGATCAGTGATATTCTTCACACTATTTTGTTTATTTTACTCATGCAAAGCAGATCAATATTATTTGTGTTTTTTCATTAGACGTATTTCCTATGACTGTAGAAGACAAGAGATTTGGGAAAGGCTGGCTATAATTGAAAGAAGGTCTCATTCCATAGATACCAGAGCGCTAAAACAATTGGTAATTGTATTTTTTGATTGTCTGTATGGAAAGAAATCAGGAACATAATGCATTTATGCCAGTGGATTTTAGAAACTCACTTGAATTAAGCTCTTCATTTCTTACTCTGAGCTGCTGCTGTAAGCAAATGAAATACACACAGACAGTTCGGTATGAAGGCATGAATCCTTAAAATAGTCAACTAGAAAACCCTGCTGAGGCATGCAGAAATGTATGGTTATGTATAAACCTGGGAAATGTTGAAAGTCATCATTTTGTTTTTAAATTTCTGCCAGCTGTGATTATCTCAGTGACCACAATGTTGCCTATACAGGGAGCAGAGGATGTGGATATATCCTTGCATTTGCTAAACACTTCCTGTTTGCAGGCACGAGCTCTGTTTTCAGTTTTTTTTTTTTTTTTTGTTTTTTCATTTTTCACTCATACAGCCATGACAGTGGGCAAGTTGAAAGCAACTGAAACAGGAGTGAATAATAATTTATAGTGCGGTGGTACATAGGAGCACCACTGACAATGCATACAGCTGCAGTAATACTAGAAGTGCTAATAACCCCCCCCCCCAATTAAAACTGATTGTTGTATAGCAGAGCAACTCAAAGGGCATCTGGTAAGGAGCCCCAAGTGCTTCTTCTGAAAAGCAGATCTTCAGATTCTTAGCAAATTAAAGCTGCATAACTCAGGCTGGTTAGAGCACATTTTCAAGAATAGGCATTTAATATCTATAAATCTGACATGCAGTTCAATTCAGCCTATTATTATTTCATTGCATGCTTATTAGCAGTGCCAGTGATTCAACAGTAAATATGCTCACCATTGGTGCTGGTAAACAAAAAAGGCTGTGGGTTCTATTCCCATTCCAGGCAACTGGATTGCTGAAACTGCAGTGCAGCATTCAAAGGTACTGAGTGTGCTGTCCTTTGGATGAGCTATTAAACTCAGGTCCCGTCTGCTTGAGTTGGTGGTAGCTCAAGTGAATGTAAAAGATCCCATGGCACCTATCAAAAAGAATAGGGCTGTTTTCCTGGCCAAACTTATCCTAATAGTATAAATAACACCTCAGGTCTTCCCTGAAAAGAAGCCACTAGCCAAGTGGGACAAACCAGGTGAACACAGGATGAATAAATAAAATAAAAATATCAGTAAGATCTTGGTGATTAAATGCTTTCAAACAAGGAGTTTGTACCCCCCCATCAGCTTCTCATATCTTCTAATCAGACAATACTTTGGATGCCTTGGTTGGGGATTTTGATGGCTAGCCTCAGTTTTAGAACTGAGTGCCCCCACGTCACAGAATAAACTAATGGCTTTTGCCATTCTTCTCTGTTCATGGGTGCTAGCTGTAAAACATGCCGTCTAGTAAACTTGTTAACCGAGCTGTATGTATTAGGGAGGAAAATAATATTTAATAATATTTAATAATATTGAAGCTACGATACTTAAAATCACTGTATTTGACTACTCCATCCATACATTATGTACTCCGCATGAATGCAAAAGATCAGTTATGACTTTCAGAAAGTCTAGTATCATAAATATAATAAAGGAATAAATATGAGTTGATCTGTGACCTCCACATCTCTTTGCTGAGGTAGAGTATAGATCTATGTTATCATTCTCCCTTCAATCAGATAACTAAATAAAAAGTCACAAAAGCATGGAGATCTATTGCAAAGGTCACTACAATGTATTCTTATTTAATGCATCATGGTAAAGTGTATTTTGGAAAATTATGTTTTAATAAGTTACAGAATTCCAGTTAACTGATATGAAATTCTGGGCTTTAAATATCCATGTGAGACTTGCATTCTAAATGAGCAGTGCTAAGGAGGTTAAAATGGCATGAGTGTGGGACCTAAAGTGTTGATATAGACAGAAAGTAAGCAAAAAAAGTGACTAGAAACACAGACAGTCAGGGAATGGATGTCTGCATGAAAAATGCAGTAACTTGTTGAGTACTTAAAGATCCATTGGTGAATTTTGCCTTACTATTGGATAACCAGCCTGGTGCTGGCCAGTTCATCAAGGCCACAGAACTCTGCATAACAGCCACAGATTTTAGGGTCAGTCGTTGGTTGTACTAGCTTGCAAAATTACCTTGTGAATGGTAGCTCATGTTGTGGTACAGCAAATCAAAGGAAAACATAACTGCTGTTTAGGTCAGTCTTGAGGAAGAAAAGGAATTTTAGTACTATAACCACACTAAAGGAAATATCATATAGCAGTGTGAAAGGGTATGCTTAAAGTCACAGAATGCAAGCATGCACTGATGAATGAGTGGGTTCAGAGACCATAAGATAATTCTCTCATTGTAGAAGGTACTAGTAATACCACATCTGAATAATGAGCTCACATCCAGTGACCCTCAAGAGACTGAAACTAAACTGATAGATAAAAACAGTGACCAAACTAGTGATGGGAAAAGAAATGTGAACCATGAGGTAAGCTCAAGAGTGATTTATATATGCAAGCTGAATAAAGGGGAGGAGGCAAAGTATGACCCAAGCAAATTGGTTTATCAGGTATAAAAAGTCAACAGGGTAGAATTCAAAGGGAAATACTGACATGGAAGAAGCAGAAACATGTGTTGATCGAATGGGGTGGGATGCAGATGAAGATTGATTAAAAAGCATAGATTCATTGAGAGGGTGGTAGGACCATGAAATGTGTTGCCATGTAGAAAGGTAAAGTGTAGTTCAACAGACAGGGTTCACAAGTGCCTGTGATTAAATAAGTGGAATGGCTTAAAGAGTGCAGTCAGCAGTATAAGCTTTAACTGCTACATCCTGGCAATGGGGTTAATAGGAGTGGCTTAGGGAAAAGGAGTAGCCAGCAGCATAGGTTTTATCCACAGCACCCAGGCAGTGAGGTTATTAACAGTAGTGGCTCAGGGAAAAGGGACAGTCAGGAGTATAGGTTTTAAGTGCAACACCCTGACAGTGATGTTAATAAGTTGTCTTGTGGTATCTTAAGAAATGAGGGCAGTCAACAATAAAGATTTTAACCACAACTCCCTGGTAGCCACATTAATATGAGGAGTAATTTAAAGAAAGGGAATAATCGGCAGCACAGGTTTTAGCTACTTCATCCAGGCAGACACACTGAGCCCTTACTCTGCTTTTGCCAACATCAATTATGTTCAAATGCATTCTGCATTGTTAATGCATTTATTTACATTTTGTGACCGGGAATAGTGACTAAATCGCAATCAAAAAATTCATTGCAAACACAGGTACATACATATTATGAGAAAAACATATACCATGTTAAGGTTTATCTATTTATATGAAATAAATCTTTGCACCAATTTACATTCCTTATTGATACAATGTATTTAGTTCCTGACTTCATGGTCAGCTGATTAAGATCATGTGACTGCTTGTTCTTTTGTTTAAAATGAATTACTTTTGTAGTTTTAGTTTGTCTGAGGAAGTATTGACATTGTTCTTTATGAAACTGCTAACCTTTATATTAAATTTTAGTTTTTTTTAGTGCGGTGCGTTCTTGCCATTTTTTGTTTCTTTTAAGATAAAAAGGAACACGTTTGTATGGATTGTCAAGAACAAACAGTAAATAATGAAAATGAATGGGAAATGAAAGAAAAAAACATGAGGAAAGAATAAGAGGCTGGGTTAGGGTGAAAACTTACACAAGGAAGGACAACAAGAGGTTGGGGAGATGGTATATTATGTGAGCAGCTGTAAATGAAAAATATAGATGGGAAAAATGAGGGGTGAGAGTGCATGCAGGAGGAGAGGTCAGGAGAAGGGAATGACACTAATATTTTTTTTTCTAGCAAGTGAAAAATCTGATTCTGAGGATCAATGATTATTTGCACATAAATGCAAAGAAAATATTTAGTTGGAGAAAGAGAAAAAATAAGAAACTGAAAATTTAAAAATATTTCCACTAAACTTAAAAATAAGGAAAACCACACTTTTAGAGTACTTTCAGTAAAAGTGAACATTATTATTAAGACTGTAAGAATGATAGGGATACTGGAATGGTGGGCTAAATGTGATGTGGATGTTATTGTGTTAGAGGATGTAAGATTCCTGACAAGTAAAGAAAGACTGCAAACAGAAAAATATGGAATTTGGTGAAAATATCATCTGGAACTTAGGAAGTAAACATTGTACTGGAGTGTCTGTATTGTGTAAGAAAACAGTAAAACTACTAGAGATGACATTGGTATGGATGGAAAGGTTAATTGTTGTGGATGTGAGGTGGAGAGAACATGTTTATGGAATTATAGCATTGTATGCATATAGTTCTAGCAATGAAAAAGAGGATCTGTCTAATCAAATATTAGACTATGGGGTGGTTAGCAAGAAAATCATAACTGCAGGACACTTGATTGTGATTTAAGGGGGAAATGTAAAAGAAAGGGAAAGATGTTTAAAAATACAGAAAGTGATAAAATGTGGTAAATTTGCTATGTGGAACAAAAGTCAAATGACTTATAGAAGGGGCACTTGGATCGGAAATTGATTATTTTGTATTATTGGAAGGCTTGGGGCTAGCAGATGGTGATATAGTTGTGGCAGGTTCTTCAGACCATTTAACAATATGAATGGAGATGATGGAAGAAAGAGAGTCTTTTAAAATAGGAAAGGGAATAAAATGAATAAATGAGAAATTATGGGATGAAATTAGAGAGTGGGAAGTACTGCATTTATGGAAAGATCATATAACCATGAAGTACTTCTATAAAAACTGATCTCAATGGTGAATTGAATTAAAAACTGGTCTTAAAGGTGGATTTAATTTAAAAATATATAAAAAGTGTGTTTTTCCCAATGGCAAGATGATGTAGGAAAGAAAACGAAAGTGAAGTATAGGAACATGTATAGAAATGTATTAGATATATAATAACAGATATAGAGATTAATGCAAGAGAGTATTTTGATAGGGAAAAAATAAATATATAAGAGAAATAAAGAAAAAATAAGGCATAACTATTTAGGCTAAGATATTTACAAAGGAGAAGGGAGGCGGTGTCTGCATATCTGGGTAAAATAGTACAGGATTATATTAATATAAAGAGGGAAATAAAATTGTAAAAGGAGAGGTAAACAGAGCACAAGAGGAAATTATGAGCATTGTAGTATAGCATGTGGAAAATATGCATAAGAGTAAAAAGAATAAAAATAAGAGAGAACGGAAAGAAAAAAAAGTCCAAAACAAGTTTAGGAAGAATTTGAAAAATACTATTAGTGAATTGAATGAAGTAGTTAGGAAAATAAATGTTGATTCAGTATAAGGCTCAGATGGTATAGTGCACTGAAATAAGAGATTAATAAGTTGGTAAAGAGAGTATTTTGTAAATGTACTGAATGGATGGTTGAATGAAGGGTTTGTTTATGAAGGGTTATGTAGTGGGATATTAAAATACATATGGATGAAAGATGAGAAGAATGAAATAAAAATTGAAGACCCTTCACATTATATAACAAGATATAATTTTTTTAATGAAAATAATACAGAAGAGAAATGAATGATGAGGGATATTATGGAAAAAAGTACACATGATATAAAAAGGAAGGGATGTCAAGAATTATTACTGGTTGTGAGAGCAATTGTGGTTGATATTATAAGTTAAAGGGAGGATATGAAACTTATTGTCGGTGATATAAGCAAGACATTTGATACAGCAGAACATGATGCTTTGTGGGATGTTACGGAGAAGTATGGAATAGGTAATAGAATTAGGAGAGTGTACATGTCAGCATATCAAAATAACTGAGAGACAGTGTTAGTGAACAGGTGGTTGAGTAAAGAAAAATTCACAAAATGTGTTTTTTGGTATATGACAAAGATGTCCCATGACTAGAATATTGTTTGCTTTGGTAATGAATGTGATAGTGAGTGAAGTAGCTTAAACAATGCTAGCTATGTAATGCAAAAGGAGGTGATGATTTGATTAGTTTTGACATACACAGATGATACAGTGATAGTTGCTAAGTACAAAATATGGTTGAGGGAAGTTTTGGTTTGTAATGGATATTTAAAAGAAAGTAGAATGATCATGAATAAAGATAAAAGTAAGGGTTTTGGTGATGTGGTGAAAAGTGTGTGTGTGTGTGTGTGTGTGTGTGTGTGTGTGTGTGTGTGTGTGTGTGTGTGTGTGTGTGTGTTTCAATAAATGAAGTGTCTTTGTTAGGAATATAATTTGGGGAAAATTATGTAGTTATGATGCCCTGGTAGGGTTTACTAAAAATAAGATGAAATAACTGTATCTTATATGGAGGACAAATAGATTAGCATTCATGAAAAAGGCCTATATGGTGAATTCTGTATTAATGGAGAGAATAGTGTAAAGTATGTATCAAATATTTATATGATCCCAAAAAAAATATTAAAGGAAATCATGCAGCTGGTGTTTTATTTCATATGGGGTTGAAGATTAAACCCAGTGAAAAGAGATGTGTTTCATATGAGTGAAGATGAAGGGGGACTGTGGTTACTAAATCCAGTTTATTCTGCCTCTTTAAACTGGTATAGAGTATTAAAGTGGGTAAAGAAAGAGAACGAGAACCTAATAGTGAGAATGCTTAAACATAAGTACAAAAAGTTTTGGGATACGATGAGAATAAGAAAAAGGGAAAGAAAAACAATATGCAAATGAAGAAATTAAAAACTATCGAGAAGAAATACTAATATGTAAAATAAAAATGGATGATATAGACAAAGAGAGGTTGTTTACCTTACAGACACAAGATGCAGGGTTTGATTCTCACGTGGGGTAATTGGCTAGGCTTGAAATGATCTACAGGGGTAGTTAGTCTAGAACTAATCTATGAACCTGTGAACTTATAAAATGATGTGGTATAATAATGTGATGAAACAATATTATGTAAATCCATGGGAAAATTTACCAGAAGAAATGACTAAAGCCATTAAAGTAAGGAATAAGGAAAAAGTAGTATATCAACATAGGAGAATGTCAGGAATTCCTATAGAGACTGGTAAAAACAAGTTACCAGTAAAGGGGAATATGCCATATAAAAAGAAACTTGAAAGATTGTGTTTATTTTTGCAGAGGATGAGATAACAGAACATGTTTTTTTTTGACATGTAAAAGAGTGGTGAGACTCTGGAAAAAGTCGTGTGAAGCAAATTTTTTGAGAATATTAAGGATGTAAACAATATAGATATGAATACGGTTATGTATGGATATTATAAGAATAAGAAGAAAGAATATGTCAGAAGGGTAGCAAAAAATTAATTTTATGTAATACGGGTTATTTGGAATAAAAGACTGAAATTTTGTTTAATGGGAAATGGATTTGTCAGATATATCGTGAAAAATTAGATTATGGTTGTGGAGGTAGTGGGATTCAATTATGGAAGAATAACAATGAAGATGGTATAAAAATGATAAATGGTAAAAAAACAAATTAGAAATGTGTAGGTGCCTGTAAATATGTTAATTTTGTAAATATATATATATATATTTATGTTGTTTTAAATAAAGGACCCCTACTCTTTTCAGTAGGTACCATGGGACCTTTCACATCCACCTGAGTGACCATCAACTCAAGCAGACTGAAACTCAGTATAGCATCTCATCCATGACACACTTAGGAGTACAGCAGTCCCCTTATGTTGTACTCCAGGGTCAACAACCAATCTGCTGGTGTGGGAATAGAACCCACAACCTTATGCTATGGTGAGTGTGCTTTCTGTTGCTCCACTGACACTTGATATGATTTGCAGGGACGCTGCTTATGAAATTAACTTATGCTGGTACTCACATGTTGAAGTCCCAGTCTAGGATTCAGAAATATATAAGGAGTAAGTCCTTTACACCTTCTTGTACTATTTAACCCCATAATACGCTATCCACAGTTCATAAAATGATCACAAGCTGCATCTGTGAAGGTTTTTTGGGCAGCAGAAGGAGGTGCAAGGGAGTTCATCTTCGTAGCAGTTACAGGTCCATTCTGCTAAGCTACACACACTGTACTCCTGATTCACTAGGAAGAGAACCATACTACATTGGTACTAGCTGCGTGCCATAGTATTAATGCATATTTGGGTCAATGTGGCCCCAACAACAGTATGTATGGCCCATTTCCTTATCAGAGCATAATTCCCGTAACTTCTTAGTTACTGGCCAATGTTTTTCTGTCTGCTGTGTCTTCTCATTTGTATGCAGCATTTATACTACAAGTACACAGGAAGTCAACCGAGTGGAAAATGTAGAGGAGCTTATACAGATCTGTTTAACAATCACATTGCACCTTGTATAAGCTAGCAAACTGAATCTTTGACTTAGCATAAGTATATGTAGTGTACTGAATACATATGTTGCTACCTCATAACAATTAGCTCTCAGTTGTTGTGGACTTGGGCTAGACCAAGTCATCTGGTAGCAAGGAAGCTTAGAGCAAAAGCATCTCCAGTGGCTGTTAGCTCTGATATTTTAAAGGGCTTATCATACACTCCAGTGAGTGCAGTATCAGTGAGCATTTCTTGGATTTTTTTTTCATAATTCTTGGTTGAAAATATATGCTTTCTTGTATTGTCTGGGACTGGGTTGCACTACACAAAGAAAAAAAAATAACTTATGCTAAAGTTTTTCAAACATGTATACCATTTAAGATATGAATGACATTGGAAGGAGTTATCTTAATTTTTTTTCCATTCCAGTTAATATGCCCTTTATATCAAGTGGCAACTGCAAGTTTTAGATGTTCAACACATTTTGCATTATGCCATATGAACAGATGCATATAATATCAAGTCAATATACAGCTCCTCTACTGAATATTTTTATAATAGACTGGATAAACCAGCAAGATGATGTTTGCAACACCTTTTTTAAATACAGAAATGTACAAAGCCAGACCATTTTGATTATTCATCCTTTCATTCACCAATTACCTGCTTAATCATTTTCAGGGGCATTTTTTTTAGGTTTTTTTTAAATTTTGGGGGGTTCCAACCCAAAAGGGAAAATTTTTTTTTGGACGGGTTTTTTTTGGGCCTTTTGGTCCCCCAGGGGAGGTTCCCCTTTTTTAAGGGTTTTTTTGTTTGGGATTGCCTGATCCATGCAGTCCTGTAGGTGCTGGTAGAAGGCATTTGTAAAGTGATTCAGCGGTTTGAGTAATGTTTACCACTGGCTCAGGGGCCTTAAAGGAGACAATCACACTAGTTTTTAGAAGTGTGAAATCGGCTTTTGAGAAGTTTTTCACTGTGGTCTTTTTGTTTCAGGTGGGGCGGATGAGGACCTCCAGCTTAGAGATTAGTTTATGATCTGATCTCACCAGTGAGGGTATATCTGTGTTGAACATTTTGATCCCATGTTCGTGATGATGAGATCAAGTATGTTTTCTCCTCTGTGGGGATGGTGACTAGTTGTTCCATGGCATTTGAGTTTATGAACTCCAGGAATCTTTGGGTTAGAGTGTTCGGCTTGAGTAGTGTTCCAGTCTATATTAGGGTAGTTAAAGTCACCTAGGATGGTGGTGGTTGGAGTTACATTTATCCCCTCTAATGTTTTCAGGAAGGCCATGTGAGGTTCCTTTGTTTGAGAGGGTGGCCTGTAACATGCTACAAATTGCAGAGCAGTCTTGCCTATGGTTAATTGCACCTGGATGGTCTCTCGATGCATCATGCGTTACCACTAACCTTGAGGTGTGGGTGTCCTTTATGAATATGGACACCTCCTTTCTTGGTGTTGTCCGGATTTTGGGGCCGGAACGCATGATATGAGGTGAAAACCTGTTAGTGCTGGGTGCTCTCAGGAGCCTTGAACCAGGTTTCTGTCACAGCAGACATCGATGTTCTCCATATTGAGAAGGGCCTCGAAAAGGCATCTTGAGATTGAGACTTCTGGCATTGAGCAGCATTACCCTTAGTTTTTTCCTTTTGGTGTTCTAGGGTGGTAGGTTTAGAATTTGAGCCTTGCCTAAAAAGGCACTATGGGGTGGCAAGAGCCTTTGCCAATATCCGAAGCCCAGGGTGACAGGTGCAAGCCGTCCCTTTGCTAAGCAGCGCGGTTTGTCCAGCATGTCATCCCAGGCAGACAGACATTGATCCCTTGAATGACACCAGAATTTAAGCCAATTATTAAAGCTGATCATCTTATCACTGTATTGTGGCATCATTCTAGGTGAAGGTAGGATACTGCTCAAGGTCAGGGTCATACCTGCCTGGGCTACATAATCAGAGAGCTCCCTCGATGTCCCTTTTCATGTAGACCAAGGAGGTAATGCCTCAGGTCGTTGACACCAGCGTGGACAATGACTGAGTCGCACTTGTACCTGCTGTTGAGAGACCTGGAGTGCTTGCGTTATGTGGCGGATTCTAGCACCTGAGAGGCAGCTTACTGTGACCTTCTTTACTCAGTCTGGTGAGCGGACGCCAGTGTGTCTGACTATGGAATCACCAATGACAAGTGTGTCTGGCATTTTGTTTGGCCTAAGGGCTGTGACTGTTTGACACTCTGACTGTGTGGTCTATGTGTTGCATGTTGGGTCGTGAGGTGGTAGTTGTTTGGGTGTCTGCTTTGGTGGCCTCTGCTGTTTTGTAAATTTTTGATCAGAGCCTCCGAGTATGTCTTTGTGTGAGTATGTGTATGATTTGAAGTTGTGATGGTACCATGTGTGACCGGGTATGTATTGTGTGGTTACCTTCTCCTCCTGTCTGGTCTTGCCAGTCCTATGTTGAGAGAGCTCAGCCCAGTTTGGCAGAGTAGTTGCATCTCGCATGTATTTGTGTTTTGTGGGAGAAGGAGAGGATTGTCTGGGAACATGGGGCAGTTGTAACATGCCCTCAATATTCCCAGGTTCACCAGTTGAGCTGGAGAGGACACTAGCAACTGATCCTCGACATACTAGAAGTAGTAGATAAAGAGACTTTCAAAGGACTCCGTGGAAGTGGGTTTTAGGCTGGTGGGGTACTATCTATAATAAGAGTGCTTTATCAAGGTGCAAGTACTGTAGGAGTAAGTGCTAGGCTTTACAGATAGAGAATAGTCTACTTGGAATCAAGTAGAGATGAACTTTTCAGTTATAGGATATGCTGGTTAGATCAGCAGTACAGCTCGAGGAAGGTAGTTTTAAGGGAAAATTGAAGAGTGGAATTTAGATGGATCAAATAGTTTAACCTTGTTTAACCGGGCCGCTGCTCTTGTGTGCAACAGTGAACTCCTGGCTAAATCACAGCCTTTACGCTGCTAGCTGTTTTATAGCAGGGGCTGAAGGGAGCTAGGAATTGGCCCAAAACGACCAATGGACTACTAGTTTCTGGCTGAAACTTCACCAAATCGGACAGAAAGGCCGCTCAGTGCTTCCCACTCCCACTGGTAAGCAAAGAAAACTTCCCTCCTCCCTAATAAGGCAATGGATCCGTAACAGGAACTAAAAACAAAGCCCAGGGATCAGCAACTCTGAAACTGGACTACTCTAGTTCAGTAAGGCGGGAAAACAAGATATTTTTTTTTGTTTTATTACAGAGACAAGGAAAAACAGACAGTAATTGCTGTAAATCGGCTAGCGACTTTTAGTGTGTAGCCTACAGAAACAATTTGCAACAATTAGTAACTTAAAGTGCAATAAACAGTGTAAAATGCAGAAATCACTTAAAGTAGCAATAAACAGGCGAAATGCAGTTGTTAGCTTAAATAACAGTGGGAAAGCCACAAAAATACTTATATCTGGTAGAAAGTCACTCTTTAGCTCTCTGCTGCTTGGATCACTCTGCAGGCCACCACAAGGATCTGTGCTGAGTTGGTACAAGCTGGAAAACGCGTGTTTAGCGTGTTTTATAGCAGGGGCTGAAAGCGAGCTAGGAATTGGCCCAAAACAACCAATGGACTACTAGTTTCTGGCTGAAACTTCACCAAATCGGACAGAAAAGCTGCTCAATGCATCCCACTCACACTGGTAAGCAAAGAAACTTCCTCCTCCCTAATAAGGAAATAAATCAGTAACAGGAACTAAAAACAAAGCGCTGGGATCAGCAACCACGAAACTGGACTACTCTCGTTCAGTAAGGCAGGAAAACAAGAGATTTTTTTTTGTTTTATTACAGAGACAAGGAAAAAAACAGACAGTAAATGCTATAAATGTTGTAAATCGGCTAGCGACTTTAGTGTGTAGCCTACAGAAACAATTTGCAACAATTAGTAACTTAAAGTGCAATAAACATTGTAAAATACAGAAATCACTTAAAGTAGCAGTAAACAGGCCAAATGCAGTCGCTAGCTTAGATAACAGTGGGAAAGCCACAAAAAATACTCATATCTGGTAGAACGTCACTCTTTGAGCTCTCTGCTGCTTGCCTCACTCTGCAGGCCACCACGAGGATCTGTGCTGAGTTGGTACAAGCTGGAAAAACGCGTGTTTAGCGTGTTTTATAGCAGGGGGCTGAAAGGAGCTAGGAATTGGCCCAAAACGACCAATGGACTACTAGTTTCTGGCTGAAACTTCACCAAATCGGACAGAAAAGGCTGCTCAGTGCTTCCCACTCGCACTGGTAAGCAAAGAAACTTCGCTCCTCCCTAACAAGACAATGGATCAGTAACAGGAACTAAAAACAAAGCGCAGGGATCAGCAACTCTGAAACTGACTACTCTAGTTCAGTAAGGCGGGAAAACAAGAGATTTTTTGTTTTATTACAGAGACAAGGAAAAACAGACAGTAAATGCTATAAATGCTGTAAATCGAAGCTGGGACTTTAGTGTGTAGCCTACAGAAACAATTTGCAACAATTAGTAACTTAAAGTGCAATAAAAAGTGTAAAATGCAGAAATCACTTAAAGTAGCAGTAAAACAGGCGAAATGCAGTCGCTAGCTTAATAACAGTGGGAAAGCCACAAAAATACTTATATCTGGTAGAAAGTCACTCTTTTAGCTCTCTGCTGCTTGGATCACTCTGCAGGCCACCACGAGGAAACAGTAGTGGCTCAGGGAAAAGGGACAGTCAGGAGTATAGGTTTTAAGTGCAACACCCTGACAGTGATGTTAATAAGTTGTCTTGTGGTATCTTAAGAAATGAGGGCAGTCAACAATAAAGATTTTAACCGCAACTCCCTGGTAGCCACATTAATATGAGGAGTAATTTAAAGAAAGGGAATAATCGGCAGCACAGGTTTTAGCTGCTTCATCCAGGCAGACACACTGAGCCCTTACTCTGCTTTTGCCAACATCAATTATGTTCAAATGCATTCTGCATTGTTAATGCATTTATTTACATTTTGTGACCGGGAATAGTGACTAAATCGTAATCAAAAATTCATTGCAAACACAGGTACATACATATTATGAGAAAAACATATACCATGTTAAGGTTTATCTATTTATATGAAATAAATCTTTGCACCAATTTACATTCCTTATTGATACAATGTATTTAGTTCCTGACTTCATGGTCAGCTGATTAAGATCATGTGACTGCTTGTTCTTTTGTTTAAAAGGAATTACTTTTGTAGTTTTAGTTTGTCTGAGGAAGTATTGACATTGTTCTTTATGAAACTGCTAACCTTTATATTAAATTTTAGTTTTTTTTAGTGTGGTGCGTTCTTGCCATTTTTTGTTTCTTTTAAGATAAAAAGGAACACGTTTGTATGGATTGTCAAGAACAAACAGTAAATAATGAAAATGAATGGGAAATGAAAGAAAAAACATGAGGAAAGAATAAGAGGCTGGGTTAGGGTGAAAACTTACACAAGGAAGGACAACAAGAGGTTGGGGAGATGGTATATTATGTGAGCAGCTGTAAATGAAAAATATAGATGGGAAAAATGAGGGGTGAGAGTGCATGCAGGAGGAGAGGTCAGGAGAAGGGAATGGCACTAATATTTTTTTTTCTAGCAAGTGAAAAATCTGATTCTGAGGATCAATGATTATTTGCACATAAATGCAAAGAAAATATTTAGTTGGAGAAAGAGAAAAAATAAGAAACTGAAAATTTAAAAATATTTCCACTAAACTTAAAAATAAGGAAAAACCACACTTTTAGAGTACTTTCAGTAAAAGTGAACATTATTATTAAGACTGTAAGAATGATAGGGATACTGGAATGGTGGGCTAAATGTGATGTGGATGTTATTGTGTTAGAGGATGTAAGATTCCTGACAAGTAAAGAAAGACTGCAAACAGAAAAATATGGAATTTGGTGAAAATATCATCTGGAACTTAGGAAGTAAACATTGTACTGGAGTGTCTGTATTGTGTAAGAAAACAGTAAAACTACTAGAGATGACATTGGTATGGATGGAAAGGTTAATTGTTGTGGATGTGAGGTGGAGAGAACATGTTTATGGAATTATAGCATTGTATGCATATAGTTCTAGCAATGAAAAAGAGGATCTGTCTAATCAAATATTAGACTATGGGGTGGTTAGCAAGAAAATCATAACTGCAGGACACTTGATTGTGATTTAAGGGGAAAATGTAAAAAGAAAGGGAAAGATGTTTAAAAATACAGAAAGTGATAAAATGTGGTAAATTTGCTATGTGGAACAAAAGTCAAATGACTTATAGAAGGGGCACTTGGATCGGAAATTGATTATTTTGTATTATTGGAAGGCTTGGGGCTAGCAGATGGTGATATAGTTGTGGCAGGTTCTTCAGACCATTTAACAATATGAATGGAGATGATGGAAGAAAGAGAGTCTTTTAAAATAGGAAAGGGAATAAAATGAATAAATGAGAAATTATGGGATGAAATTAGAGAGTGGGAAGTACTGCATTTATGGAAAGATCATATAACCATGAAGTACTTCTATAAAAACTGATCTCAATGGTGAATTGAATTAAAACTGGTCTTAAAGGTGGATTTAATTTAAAAATATATAAAAGTGTGTTTTTCCCAATGGCAAGATGATGTAGGAAAGAAAATGAAAGTGAAGTATAGGAACATGTATAGAAATGTATTAGATATATAATAACAGATATAGAGATTAATGCAAGAGAGTATTTTGATAGGGAAAAAATAAATATATAAGAGAAATAAAGAAAAAATAAGGCATAACTATTTAGGCTAAGATATTTACAAAGGAGAAGGAGGCGGTGTCTGCATATCTGGGTAAAATAGTACAGGATTATATTAATATAAAGAGGGAAATAAAATTGTAAAAGGAGAGGTAAACAGAGCACAAGAGGAAATTATGAGCATTGTAGTATAGCATGTGGAAAATATGCATAAGAGTAAAAAGAATAAAAATAAGAGAGAACGGAAAGAAAAAAAAGTCCAAAACAAGTTTAGGAAGAATTTGAAAAATACTATTAGTGAATTGAATGAAGTAGTTAGGAAAATAAATGTTGATTCAGTATAAGGCTCAGATGGTATAGTGCACTGAAATAAGAGATTAATAAGTTGGTAAAGAGAGTATTTTGTAAATGTACTGAATGGATGGTTGAATGAAGGGTTTGTTTATGAAGGGTTATGTAGTGGGATATTAAAATACATATGGATGAAAGATGAGAAGAATGAAATAAAATTGAAGACCCTTCACATTATATAACAAGATATAATTTTTTTAATGAAAATAATACAGAAGAGAAATGAATGATGAGGGATATTATGGAAAAAAGTACACATGATATAAAAAGGAAGGGATGTCAAGAATTATTACTGGTTGTGAGAGCAATTGTGGTTGATATTATAAGTTAAAGGGAGGATATGAAACTTATTGTCGGTGATATAAGCAAGACATTTGATACAGCAGAACATGATGCTTTGTGGGATGTTACGGAGAAGTATGGAATAGGTAATAGAATTAGGAGAGTGTACATGTCAGCATATCAAAATAACTGAGAGACAGTGTTAGTGAACAGGTGGTTGAGTAAAGAAAAATTCACAAAATGTGTTTTTTGGTATATGACAAAGATGTCCCATGACTAGAAAATTGTTTGCACTGGTAATGAATGCGATAGTGAGTGAAGTAGCTTATTAAATTAAAGATGCTAGATATGGGATGCAAAATGAGGTGGTGATTAGAGTAGTTTTGACATACACAGATGATACAGTAGTAGTTACTAAGTACAAAATATGGTTGAGGGAAGTTTTGGTTTGTAATGGATATTTAAAAGAAAGTAGAATGATCATGAATAAAGATAAAAGTAAGGGTTTTGGTGATGTGGTGAAAAGTGTGTGTGTGTGTGTGTGTGTGTGTGTGTGTGTGTGTGTGTGTGTGTGTGTGTGTGTGTGTGTTTCAATAAATGAAGTGTCTTTGTTAGGAATATAATTTGGGGAAAATTATGTAGTTATGATGCCCTGGTAGGGTTTACTAAAAATAAGATGAAATAACTGTATCTTATATGGAGGACAAATAGATTAGCATTCATGAAAAAGGCCTATATGGTGAATTCTGTATTAATGGAGAGAATAGTGTAAAGTATGTATCAAATATTTATATGATCCCAAAAAAAATAATAAAGGAAATCATGCAGCTGGTGTTTTATTTCATATGGGGTTGAAGAATAAACCCAGTGAAAAGAGATGTGTTTCATATGAGTGAAGATGAAGGGGGACTGTGGTTACTAAATCCAGTTTATTCTGCCTCTTTAAACTGGTATAGAGTATTAAAGTGGGTAAAGAAAGAGAACGAGAACCTAATAGTGAGAATGCTTAAACATAAGTACAAAAAGTTTTGGGATACGATGAGAATAAGAAAAAGGGAAAGAAAAACAATATGCAAATGAAGAAATTAAAAACTATTGAGAAGAAATACTAATATGTAAAATAAAAATGGATGATATAGACAAAGAGAGGTTGTTTACCTTACAGACACAAGATGCAGGGTTTGATTCTCACGTGGGGTAATTGGCTAGGCTTGAAATGATCTACAGGGGTAGTTAGTCTAGAACTAATCTATGAACCTGTGAACTTATAAAATGATGTGGTATAATAATGTGATGAAACAATATTATGTAAATCCATGGGAAAAATCAGAAGAAATGACTAAAGTCATTAAAGTAAGGAATAAGGAAAAAAGTAGTATATCAACATAGGAGAATGTCAGGAATTCCTATAGAGACTGGTAAAAACAAGTTACCAGTAAAGGGGAATATGCCATATAAAAAGAAACTTGAAAGATTGTGTTTATTTTTGCAGAGGATGAGATAACAGAACATGTTTTTTTTTGACATGTAAAAGAGTGGTGAGACTCTGGAAAAAGTCGTGTGAAGCAAATTTTTTGAGAATATTAAGGATGTAAACAATATAGATATGTATAGGATTATGCATGGATATGATAAGAAAAAGCAGAAAGAATAAGTGAGAAGGGTAGAAAAGACTTTATTTTATGTAATATGGGTTATTTGGAATGAAAGACTGAATTAAATTTTGTTTAATGGGAAATGGATTTTGTCAGATACATTGAAAAAATTAGATTATGGTTGTGGAAGAAAGAGTGGGGTTCAATTATGGAAGAATAACAATGAAGATGGTATAAAAATGATAAATGGTAAAAAAACAAATTAGAAATGTGTAGGTGCCTGTAAATATGTTAATTTTGTAAATATATATATATATATATTTATGTTGTTTTAAATAAAGGACCCCTACTCTTTTCAGTAGGTACCATGGGACCTTTCACATCCACCTGAGTGACCATCAACTCAAGCAGACTGAAACTCAGTATAGCATCTGATCCATGACACACTTAGGAGTACAGCAGTCCCCTTATGTTGTACTCCAGGGTCAACAACCAATCTGCTGGTGTGGGAATAGAACCCACAACCTTATGCTATGGTGAGTGTGCTTTCTGTTGCTCCACTGACACTTGATATGATTTGCAGGGACGCTGCTTATGAAATTAACTTATGCTGGTACTCACATGTTGAAGTCCCAGTCTAGGATTCAGAAATATATAAGGAGTAAGTCCTTTACACCTTCTTGTACTATTTAACCCCATAATACGCTATCCACAGTTCATAAAATGATCACAAGCTGCATCTGTGAAGGTCTTTTGGGCAGCAGAAGGAGGTGCAAGGGAGTTCATCTTCGTAGCAGTTACAGGTCCATTCTGCTAAGCTACACACACTGTACTCCTGATTCACTAGGAAGAGAACCATACTACATTGGTACTAGCTGCGTGCCATAGTATTAATGCATATTTGGGTCAATGTGGCCCCAACAACAGTATGTATGGCCCATTTCCTTATCAGAGCATAATTCCCGTAACTTCTTAGTTACTGGCCAATGTTTTTCTGTCTGCTGTGTCTTCTCATTTGTATGCAGCATTTATACTACAAGTACACAGGAAGTCAACCGAGTGGAAAATGTAGAGGAGCTTATACAGATCTGTTTAACAATCACATTGCACCTTGTATAAGCTAGCAAACTGAATCTTTGACTTAGCATAAGTATATGTAGTGTACTGAATACATATGTTGCTACCTCATAACAATTAGCTCTCAGTTGTTGTGGACTTGGGCTAGACCAAGTCATCTGGTAGCAAGGAAGCTTAGAGCACCAGCATCTCCAGTGGCTGTTAGCTCTGATAAGCTATTGAGTTTTTAGCTTGAAAGGTGGAGTTTGTCATTTCCTAATTATTTTAAAGGGCTTATCATACACTCCAGTGAGTGCAGTGTCAGTTAGTGAGCGTTTCTTGGATTTTTTTTTTCATAATTCTTGGTTGAAAATATATGCTTTCTTGTATTGTCTGGGACTGGGTTGCTCTACACAAAGAAAAAAACATGTATACCATTTAAGATATGAATGACATTGGAAGGAGTTATCTAAACTTTTTTTTCCATTCCAGTTAATATGCCCTTTATATCAAGTGGCAACTGCAAGTTTTAGATGTTCAACACATTTTGCATTATGCCATATGAACAGATGCATATATCAAGTCAATATACAGCTCCTCTACTGAATATTTTTATAATAGACTGGATAAACCAGCAAAATGATGCTTGCAACACCTTTTTTAAATACAGAAATGTACAAAGCCAGACCATTTTGATTATTCATCCTTTCATTCACCAATTACCTGCTTAATCATTTTCAGGGGCATCAAGGACCCATAGCATATCCTGGCAGTTAAGGGCCACAGGGCACAGATACATTCTAGGTGGGGGTATGTTTCCATCTAGCCCTTCATTTCCAGACTGTCTGGAAATCAGAACAATTATCTGGCAGTTTAGAAATCACATTAAAAATCTCTGGTTTGCTGGCTGCCAAAACAAACAGAATGTGGGATTTTCTAAAATTAACACCTCAGACTTTTTTCCTAACACATTGCTTTAATGTGATGCAATCATGTCCTTAAATATTTTACAAAATACAAGAAAAAAGGCATTCCAGCTCCCACTGATGTGACCATTTATGGCACAAAATTTTGGTAGAAGTTGATTTGAAGATATCTGTGTATTGGTGTTCACAAATTTAGCCCATTACTTTGTGGAGACAACAAAACATTCTTCTTGGTCACAAAAATATTTCAGGTATTTGAACAACATGGATGAGTCACCTTATGTCAACTTCCAGGGAGACTTCCCTATTTCTCAGACAGTTGAAGATCATAAGTATCTGTTTGTTTGTTTTTTTAACTCACCTGGAGCTGTCACCTGCTCCCTTTCTCATTCATTATGTCTACCTGACCCACCTTAGCCTTTTCCAGGCACTATTTGATCCACATCTAGGGCCAGTGAGGAGATGAGGACACTGGTGTAGCATCATACTACTGTCAGCGAGTAGGTACAGCCTAAATAACCCCACCTGATGTAGCTTTGCAAGCTGTGCTATGGCTATCTCAGGATGATGTATGTGTGTGTCTTCTTCCATGCATGGGCAACCTAGTGACCAAGCAGCATACAACCTGCAGTATGAAGCTTAGCAGGCTGTTATGCAGCACCTGTATTCAGCCAGGAGCCAGTCTGCCTAATCCTTCCCCACCTGAATAAGTGAGCCACTCACTTTCATCCTTCCACTCCCAGTACCCCAAACACCAGAGCCTCTAGTTAAGCATAAGTTATGTAGGACACACCAAGGGTTTTAAATCTCTGTGATATAGGGCAGATATTTGGGTTTTCTGAGATTGTTAAGTATCAATACAATGGTCAGGAACAGGTATATCATACTGATATAGCCAAAGCAGGGATCTTTATTGAGACATGGGCAAATAGAGATCTTTGGTACAAGAGTATCAGTGAGGAATAATATCATGTTACCCTTGATCCTGTATTATTTTCATTATATTTCCTTCCAGTCTCTCTCTCTCTTTACATATAGATATATATATATATATATATATATATATATATATATATATGTATCTATCTGTCAGTCTCTTTATCTGTGTGTGTGTGTGTGTGTGTGTGTGTGTGTGTGTGTGTGTGTGTGTGTGTGCGTGTGTGTGTGTGTGTTTGTGTGTATGTGTATGTAGGTAAGAGTGAGATGGCCCAAGTTGTAACAACACTAATGCCATGACGGATGTTTCCAAATTTCAGTTGTTATGCACTGGCCTCTAACATCAATCATCTGTTAGTAAGTGTCCCCATTCGGCTGAATATTCTTGGTTGAGGGTTTTTCCAGGTTACACCAGGTGGATTATATTATGAAAGAAGTAATGGAGATTAGCGAGGTCATACTATTGCGGAGTATCTATTTATGAAGAGGCCTATCAATACCACAGGGAATATTAAAAGAAATGGATGAAAGCTGATGATAAGGTCTACATACATCTAAGTGACCTACTAAGGCCAAGACATTGCAGGGGGGACAATATAAATATCCCACACACATGTATTTATACAAAGAATCTTTAGGAGAGGTAGGAACTTTTAAACCATAAGTACTTAGTCATGTGTGTGCTGAAACTGCTGCATAATAAACCAGTGAAGAAGAAGAAGAAGTAAGTAATGGTGATGAAAACCTTTTAAGGCTCAGCAAACAGTTCACTCAAACAATTTTTGGGTTCAATTGTTTTTAGAGCTGTCAGAATATATAGTTATGTCTTTTAGCATGAAGATTACTCCATGGAAAGTGTTAAGGAAGGATGAGGAAAGGAGTTACAAATGGATTTCAGTAGGATAACATGGAAAGCTTTGCGTACTTTAGTGCTATAGGTGATGTTGCCATTGCTACCCAGTGACTTATTCAATATAAGTGATACTTCAGATCTGTTAGATCCCTGGCCTTGTGTAGCATATTGCTGGAAGGAATGGGACAAGAAGGATGGTAGTCAGTGACCAGCTCACCCATACTAGGTTGAGATTGGGTTGCCACCTACCTATTTTTTTCTGAATTGTCCAGAAATCACAAAAAATTTTCAGTAACTTAAACATCACTGTACATCTCCCTGTTTCCTGTCTAAAGGCACAAACAGAATACTGGAGTTTATAAAATTGCCACCTTGAACTTTGTTTTTTCCTGCAGGTAAATATTTTGATGTGATGCAATCATGTCTTAGAATGCATGAAAAAAAAGGCATTCCAGCCCACCCTGACTTGTCCATTTATCTGTGGAAATAGCTGAACAGGCAAGCAAAAGGATGGAACAATGCTGGTCCAGGGCCATTGTAAGTTGTGTGGCTTTTGTCTGTTTTTTTGCCTCAGTTAAAGGTGGCTACATTAGGTGGGGGGGCAATATGCTGCACTGCTGACCAGCAAGAGAATTAAAGAGGTATACACATGTGTTTAGAAGCATGCAAATGACCTTTTTTGAGTAGTGTTGTGTGCCTGTATGTATGACAATTTGGTTCTTTTATCATGAGAAAAATCTCACGTGTTTGATTCAACCAACTTCAAACCCTGTAGATTATACCTTAGATATCTTGATGACATCTTCATAGTATGGACAGGGCCCACAGAGGTTGTTGATGAATTTGAGCACTATTTGAATAGCACCACTTCTTTTTTGAAACTCACATGAAATTATAATAAACATGCCATGAATTATCTTGATACTGATTAGTTCTGATAATTTTGATTTTAAATCTAGAATTTACAGAAAACCAACATTTAGTAACTCGTATCTGCACTTTAGCAGATTTTATCCAATTAGTCACAAGAGAAGTCTCTCTGAAAGACAGTATATTCATGCATCACATATGACATTGAATATTGATGACCTTGCTAATGAATTTATATTTTAGAACATATGTTGGTGGAAGGGGGTACCCGTTTAATTTTATATGTGACATCACTAACCATATACTATAAGAATGGTGTCTAAAATATAAACCCTTACTGAGTGCAAATACTGTAGATGGGCCAGATAAGGGACACCTTGGCCCCCACTTGGTTACATTACAACGGAGCTCTTGTGATTGAATTTAATGAATGTGCACAAAATATTAAAGGTGTCATAAAGATTGGGGCATCATTAGCTCTTGCACTTTGTTTACTAATATTTTAGGAACAGAACCATTTTTGTTTTTAAAACAGCTGTTAACTTCAAACAAATTCTAGAGTGTAACAGCACAAATCAAACAGGTATAGTTGCCACGATTGGAACTACAAAGTGTGGTACATGTAAGCAATGTCTGTATATACTAGCTGATGAACAAATAATTTTAGACAACAGACTTAATAGTAGAATTTATTTAGCTACAGGTAATTGCAAAACATTAGGAGTAATATACATATCAATTTGCACAGGCTGTTTCAGTTTTTATATTGGAAAGACTGAATGTGCATTATATAAAATAATTTATGAACACCTCTATGATATTAGAAAGAAAAATAACGCTCCCTCATTTGTACAGGTACTGATCCTAAAGGTGGTGACTTGGAAAGTAAACTAGAATTCAAATAACTTGTATGGCAAATTTGATTAAACACCATTAATCCACCAGGTCTGAATAAAATGTTTTCAATAAATTCAGTTCTAAAACTGTGATCTATACAACTTCAAGGATTTTATGGAATTTTTGGCACAAAGACATTATATACACACTATTTAATGTGAAGTTTATACTGTAATTTTGCAAGTTTTCCAATTAACTAATCCATATTAGATTAATTTATTAGAACATTATGTACAAATATTATATATTGAATCTGGAATGGATGGTTAATGAATATTTTATTTTATTTTTATTTTATCTTGAAAATTTATGGTGCCTGTTTCAGGAATGCATATTTAAGGAAATGATGTATTTATGTATGTTTTAGATTCTACTGATGAAGTTCTGAGTCAAGGAATGAAAGCACTTAATCGTTCTTTCATTAAATAGTTTTGTGCATTGTGTGATGTTGTGGCACATTTTTGTTTCACTTTTGGTAAGGATATTAGTCCACTCTTGATTTCCTGTATGTGGCTTTGGCAGAGTTCATTCGTATAGTCCTGAGTAACTTTTTAAGTAGCTGCATATAGAGTAATCATAGGGAGGGGTTAGATATTTGAAGTAGAGAATGTTTGACTACAAAATGGTCTGTTTTCTAACTCCCAACTCTCACCTCCTAGGGAACAAATGGGCTAATAGGAATGTTGCCATGACCATGCAATGGACAAGCGATACAGATCTCACCCGGGTCAGAGAATCAATGCTTTTGACTTTCATCCTTATAGGAGAAACAAGTGTGCCATTTGGGAGCAGAAGACAAAGCTTAATAGTGTTAGTGCAGAGAGAAAAAAAAAATCCTCAGAAAATGTGACTTCTTCCCTGGAGGTGTGTTTGCATGTTTATGGTTTTCAGCATAGAATCCTCTCACTTCAATATTTACAATCTTCCAAGGAGTCCTTTGACAGAAACATAGCAAGTACAGCCAGGGATAACCAAAAGGCCTTTTACAGCTATGTACATAACCTAAAGGGTAGGACTCAAGCATGTGCAAAACTAATGGCCAACAGTATCAGACACACTGACAACACAGAGATAGAAACCTGCTAGTCGATAGGTTTGGTGAAAAGTTCACTCCCTTATCCCCTTCTAACTTGCAACAAAGCTTCCCCCAAACTTCCCCCTTCCCTACATATCTGAAACAGGTCCTCAAAGCCTTGTCTAAGCAAAAAACACAGCCTCTATGGGACCAGATGACATACCAGGCTGTCTTCTAAATAGGCTAAAACATGAACTAGCATCACCACTAAGGACCCTTTACATTCATAGCCTAACCACAGGCCTTGTTCCTGATGAATGGAGAACAGCAACAGTTATTCCTCTCCACTAAGGTGGCCTAGCAACAGACCCAGGGAATACAGACCCATAAGTCTGACCGAGCAGGAATGCAACTTACTTGCTTGTTTCTTAAGTTCACTATGTAATGAAACCTTTTCATTCAAGCTAGTGGATGAGTGGACCATCCAGCATGAGCTGCCAATGCAAGTTGTAAATCTAAGTATTACCTGCTATTTCTGTATAGTTTATCCTTTCACTATTCTTAGTGTTTGTAGTGTGCTTCACAATTAGCACAGTGGTGATTATTTCCACTTGCCATGTGGAAGAATAGTACTTGATTCTCTGATGTGAATGAAGTATTTTTAGGAGTTTTTAAGCTCACTTTTTTACAACTTTATGCTTACAATTAATGAATGAATATTCGTGTGCCTTTTTTACATGCAACAGCTGCCATTGGTTGTTTTTAAAGGATGTGTGAATAAAAAATGTTATTTATAGGTCTGCATGACTTTGACTGACAGTTCTGATTATGTCAAGTCATTAAGACAAAAGCACTCAAGCGTTCAATGTTATGTTGAATAGTTTGTTTTTTGACAAGTTTTACAATGGTTTCTGAAATAAATGTGGAATTTAGGAGCCTTTGTGTTGGAACTGACTGCTAGATTCTGTTTTCTTTTCTGGGACAGGGATGAGTTATGTCTGAAAGAATCCTGATACTTGGAGCCAAAAATGTGTGTCCACTCTGCCTGTTTCTACTTCTTTATTAACTTAGCCAGATCTTCAAGCAGTTATGGTTAATAAATGATTTGTTAAAGAATGCGATGAACAAAATGCTGACAGTTTCAACGCTTCACTGTTTCCTGATAGCATTCAATATTGATAAATTATACACACTAGTTATCAGCAACAATATTAGCCAACCTGTACAACTTCATACTTATATATTGTAGTTTGATAACACAAATTGCATTCACATTCAGTGTTTTAGCATTTATCAAAATAAGTAAATAAAGAAATGAATAAAAGACCAACATAATGTCTGGAAATGAAAGTGAAGCTTATTTGAGCATAATATCAATGCCATATTTGGGTATCCATAATCGCATACCAAACATGAACTTATAATGTGATGTTGATAACACTTCTGCATTAATTCAAAAATGGTCAACTTTATATCTAATATCTGAATGAACTCTGGCAATAATTAAAGGATTAACTGCTTAAAATATCATATATTATGCAATCAACATTAACGTAGCCACCAAAGACATTGGTGAAATCAATAAACAAAACTCTCCATAAATTCTTGTGATATCCATTGTAGCTAGAATTAGGCTTACAATACTATAAGAGAATATAGATAATGCAGGAACAAATTCCCCTGACATTGTTGTACATAAAAGCCACAATTCCAGTTTTAAAACAATATTTTCAGTAATTATGCTTGGTGTTCAACAATTCTGGAAATGAAATGCATGAGCATAGTATAAAACAAATACTGTGTGTCATAAAGCAGAATGAAACAAGTAACCCAACCATAACTCTCACATCTGTACTGCCGAAAAGTATAACATTATCAAAATAATCCAAAAAATCAGGTAAACACTACCAAAGTACATTCCAAGAAAGGCAGGAAGATTCAGAAAAACAAGAAACGTTCCACCACGGTAAAATAAAATTAAAACTTTAATAGATAAAATCAACTTATATGTTCAGAACTATGACAAGCACTTTCGGCAATATGCCTTCTTCAGATCCTGATTAATTGGTCCTGAGTATCCTATTTAAAAGCACAAGCATCCAATCACATTCCCAGCATTAAAATCAGATAACACATTAAAAATCAAAGATGCAAATAAGCGTAACTCGCCAACTAATAGACTGTCCAATCAGTCTTAGAGGACATAAACTTGACTTCATAGCCAATTAAACCATTTCTCTTAGTCTCTCCCTCATTCTTTCTCCACTAAGGAAGAATTTAACCCAGAACAAGTCTTTCAACCAATATTCAGCATATATTAGCCAAGCCCTCTCCACCATCCAATAGAAAACAGTTACTAACTGAGGTTAGCCAATGAAATTGCGCTTTACCTACTCATCAGTCTGACTGATAAATCAAATCTTTTTCCGAGCAGCATGTTTTATAAAACCACTTAATAAACTACTTTCAATATGAAGGAATTAATTCTAAATAAGTTCATAGATCAATGTGGGGTATACAATATCAGCGAAGTCCCAGACCACTATGAAAAGTGGAGTCTCATTGAATCAAACCAATTGGGTTATGTTCTGCTTAAAGATCAGTCTGCCAATAAGTCATATCTTTTCAAAAGCTGAAACCATTCCCAAACAAGAAATACCATATTATTTAACAGTTAAAAGTTGGTTAAAACTCGAGTCAGTTTTGGATACAGACATCTAACTAGATGTCTTAATGTAATGTATGCACAACTTTCAAAAGGCATTTCCCATAGTAATAACTCTCTTGTGAATTTTATGCTGCTTTAGCTGGTTCAGTTGTAATCACAGCTGTACTCTTGTAAAAAATCTTATGATTTCTAGTTAAATTTCACAGAGCACTTTAACTCAGATTTATGAAAATAGATGGCGTGGTTCATATGATTCTTTTTCAAGCCAATCCACATGCCAGATTCTGACTGGCAACCAATAAGAATCTTCCTCACTTCGGCATTTTCGCATGATCATCACTCTCTTATAAATTTAACTATTTGTAGCTGGTTCAGTCATATTCATTGCTATACTCTTGTAAAAACTCTAAACACTTTAGCTCAAATTTATGAAAATAGATGGTGTGGTTCATACTACTCTTTTTCAAGCCAATCCACATGCCAGATTCTAGCTGGCAACTAATAGGAGTCTTCCTTTCATCGGGGAACATCGTATGTTACTTCACTCTTAAACATGTATTTCTTTACAAGAGCAATATGTCACAAGAGCCTTAATTCACATTTATTTCTAGTCGATCACCTTGGGGGACTTTCTGTTATTTACAACAAATTTGATTTTATGGTTCATACAGTTCATACTGTTCTTAATCTAGCCAATCAGCTTATCAAATTCTGGTTGGCAACCAATAAAAATCTTCTCCAAACAAGGGCACTTTGTTTGTATTTTGCATCTAAACATATATTTCTTAACAAGGGCGGCAAGTACATAATGCCAAAAAGACCTTTGTTTACGCTCATTCCTAGTCAATTATCTTAAGGGACTATACGTTGTTAATGACAAATTCGATTTTACCAATAACTGTACACTTATAGAAGCTCTTATAGTTTCATATAACCCTTAACATAGGCTTAAGTGGCATAATTAGAACTCATTTATGCCCTTTAAATCATACTGGGCAAATTCCATGCTATCCTTAGCAGTACTCTTTCAAAGGCTCTTAAAATTTATGGTTCGGCTTTCACAAGTCATATTAACTGAAACCATCCTTGATGTTATTCATTTCCTATCCAATCAATGTATCTTATTCATGATAGCAACCAAAGGAAGCCTTCAACAACCAAGGGAACTAAAAGAACAACAAGTTACTCATGCTTTCCACATAATTACATTGATGTACTTTAACCTATTTACAGCACATTCAATTTACTTAACAACAGACCTCTTGTGAGGGCTCTGATAGTTAATACTTCAACTTTCACAAAGCACCTTATCTCAAGGCACTGTTGATGCTGAATATTCCCTTAGCCAATCGCCATGTCAGATTCGTGAAATCAGCCAATAAAAAGCCATCTATTTTCATAAATCTGAGTTAAAGTGCTCTGTGAAAGTTAACTAGAAATCATAAGAGTTTTTACAAGAGTACAGCTGTGATTACAACTGAACCAGCTAAAACAGAGTAAAATTCATGAGACAGTTATGACTACGGGAAATGCCTTTTGAAAGTTGTGTATACATTATGTTAAGACATCTAGTCAGATGTCTGTATACAAAAGACTAACTCGAGTTTTAAGCTACCTTTTAACTGTTAAATGATATGCTGTTTCTTGTCTGGGAATGGTTTCAGCTTTTGAAAAGATATGACTGATTGGCAGACTGATCTTTAAGCAGAAAATAACCCAACTGGTTTGATTCAATAAGACTCTGCTTTTCATAGTGGTTTGGGGCTTTGCCGATATTCTGTATCCCACACTGATCTATGAACTTATTTAGAATGAATTCCTTCGTAATGAAAGTGGTTTATAAGGTGGTTTTACAAAACTTGCTGCTTGGAAAAAAATTTGATTTATCTGGCAGACTGATGAGTAGGTAAAGCACAATTTTGTTGGCTTACCTCAGTTAGTAACTGTTTTCTATTGGATGGTGGAGAGGGCTTGGCTAATAAATGCTAAATATTGGTTGAAAGACTAGTTCTGGGTTAAATTCTTCCTTAGTGGAGAAAGAATGAAGGAGTGACTAAGAGAAATGGTTTAATTGGCTATGGAGTCAAGTTTATGTCCTCTAAGACTAATTGGACAGTCTAGTAGTTGACGAGATACGCTTATTTGCATCTTTGATTTTTAATGTGTTATCTGATTTTAATGTTGGGAATGAGATTGGATGTTTGTGCTTTTAAATAGGATACTCAGGACCAATTAATCAAGATCTGAAGAAGGCATATTGCCGAAAGCACTTGTCCTGGTTCTGAATGTATAAGTTGATTTTATGGTTCCATGTACATATAAATGCAATAACAGCATTGTTTCTGTCTATTCCTTCAGTGTTGGCATCTTACCACCCAATAAATCAATTTGGGTTGACTGTTTAGAAATTAACAAAACTGTTATCCTGGAAAGAATCCGTGGTAAATATATTCTGCAATCTAAACAAACACCTGTCAAATAAATATTTTATATCAAAAATAGAGAGATTAAGTGATAATACTGAAATAAAATGTAGAGCTTCCAATGATAATGTTAAGTATTCAGAAGGAACAATTTTGCTGGAATAATTCTATTTCAACAATACATGATCTGTTAAGAGATCCTAATAGCATTCCAAATATCTGTTTTGGAAGTTAATAGGTTCATATGAGGTTATTAGGCTAACGGTCCTAGAGTCCTTATAAGCCTAGTCATATTTATCATGAGTTGCCCCAATTGTCAGTGGTTAGGTGAATGAAGCTGGCAGAGGTAAGGGTTGATGGTAGATAATACCAACTTCCCCTGTCCAGGAGGGACATGGGCACCACCCAGGGAATGAATTTGCGATCACACATCCATTGATCTAGGTTGCATTTGAGGAGGGTCAGGGAGGGGATCTGTTTCACATGAATTGGAAGCTTGTTCCAGAGAAATGTTTATCTCTCCAACATGACCTGCTCATGTCAGAGGCTAGCTTAAGATCTCTGGACCAAGTGAACTTCCTGCAGTTTGATTTACAAATGTGTAGCATTTCCATCAGGGCTAGGTCAGAGACAGCCCCATAAGCCAATCACAGGTTATCCCTTAGAAACCTGTAAAAGACATAATACAGTGACAGGGCTTTCAGTCTTTCTGCATAAGATTTGTTTTGTGTACCCTGTAATTTCTTGGTGAGAAACCTCTGTGGTCTCTCCAATTGTTGCAGGTGTCTGGAGAGGTACATGCAAAAGGGAGCCCTGTACTCAATTACTGGTCTGATGAGGGGCAAGCATAATGGAATTATAACATCCTTAGATCTAGATGCAATGCTTTTACTTATAAGATGTGACACATAGAAGGATTTCCTTACTACTGTGGATACGATGTGGTCAAAGTTCAGATTGCTATCAATCTGAGTACCTAGATGACATACCACTGGGTCTACACTTAGGGGTTACTCTCTATAATACAATTAACAGGGATGTCATCTTTCACAAAGGGAAGGAAATAATTATGCCTTTTTTGCATTTAGCTTTAATCCATGGCTTTGGCATCAATCATTTGTCTGTGTTAACACTATCTGCAGCATATTAAGATTGTTGGAGGACTCATTGATTGCTCCCAATCTGCAATCATCAGTGAACTTGGTCAGCCACAGGCCATCCAAGTTTGCCTGGACTTCTGAGAAATAAATTCTGAACAGTAAGGGGCCAGCACAAAATCCTGTGGTATGCCATTAGTGACTGGTCTTTTGCTAGAGGTGAAGTCACCCACTTTGACAGTATGTGTCCTGTCAGTGAGCCAGTTTGCTACCCATCTGGTAATCTAGGGGTTAATTCCCAAATGGGAGAGTTTCTCTGTAATACCTGAGTGGGGGATTGTGTCAAATGCCTTGGCTAGGTCAAGATAGGTGGTATGCACTGTCTTTCCCTTGTCCAGGGCTTAGGTGACTTTCTCAAAGAAGTCAACCATGTTTAACAGGCATCATCTACCTTTAATAAATCTGAACTGGGTTGGGTCCACATTTTAGAGATTACCTATGTCCTTGTTAATAAGGTCCACAATGATTCTTTCCATGGCCTTGCAGATGAGGTTAGTCAAGCTTAGAGCCTATAATTCCTAGGGTCAGTTAATGGTACCCCATTGTGCAGGGAGTTGTTGCTGTCCTCCATTCTGCCGCAACACAGCCAGTTCTCAGGCTGTAGTTAAACAGGTATCCAAGTGGGTCTGCTAGGTCATGTTGTACGCTATTTAAAAGGCAACCTGGGATGTTGTCTGGCCCCACTGATGTTGTGTTTTTGGCCTTAGAGAGTACTGAGATGACCTGTTCTCTTGAAATAATAGGCTGAGGAATTGTGGCAGGTATAATTGGGGGATGACTGCAGGGGACAGGGGGTGAAGTTTCCTCCAAATCTGTCAGCTAGCAGGTTGGCTATCACTTCTGGTTGAGTATGAGTGGTGCCATCCACAACCAGTTCAGCACACACCTGGGTATTGTCTTTTAGATTTCAGTCATTGTGATTATCTTTAGCTAGGGAAGATATTTTTGCTTCACAATTAGCTTTGGATGACTTAACAAGATCTCTCAATTGTTTGTTTAAGCTAGAGAGGGATGTCTTCCTCTGTGGTGCCAGTTCCCTCTTGCTCTTGGACATTAGTTTCTTTCTCTTGTTGTATAGCCTGTTTCTACTATGGGTCCACCAGGGTGGCTTGTTTATTTGGCAAGTCCTGGCTTTAATCCAGTCTGGTACAGCTAATTCTATATAACTGTCTAAGTGGTTATACAAGGTATTGGTGTACACCTCTGCATAGGGGTCCATGTTATCTGCATTTGAGGGGGCTTTAAAACCATTACTTAGGAGGACGTAATTTGTCTAAGAAAAATTCTTAAGAATTTTTGAGTTTGATGGGTTATCTGGTCTTATAATTTCATTAAACAAGATTGATTTATGGTACAATCTTACCAGGGAGGATATCACACAAGGGGGGGGGGGTGCAATGCTCTACCATGTTATTGAGTACTATGTTCAGAACATTTTTTACTCTTGTGGGTGTGCTGACTAGCTGTTCCAGACAATTTGCACTGACAGAATCCAAGAACCTCTGAGCCAGCATGTCTGTGGTTATGTATGTTTCCCAGTCAATGGTAGGATAATTAAAATCACCCATGAGTAAAGAGTTGGGATGTATGGTAAGTGACTCCAGTAAGTCCAGGTATGTCATGTGCTTTTCCTGTTTCATGGTGGGGGACTTAAAGCTAGCTATGACGTGGTTGGGGGCTTTGCCTATAGTTAATTGGACATGGAGTAGCTCAAGGGAGTCATACTGTTTGTCCACTCTCAAAGTGTACTTATCCTTAAAGAAGATGGAAACCCCTCCTCCTTTGGTTCTTTCACGCTCAGGTTTTGGTCTGAAAGTATGGAAGGCATTGTAGCCCTGCACAACCAGGGTACTTTTCATGCCTTGGAACCATGTCTTGGTGACTGCACAGATGTCAGCATCTTCCAAAGTGTGGAGTGCTTCAAGCAAGTGCAGTTTCTTGTTTAGACTCCTAGCATTAAGCAGCAGTACCATGAGTTTATCTAGAGGAAATTTTGTTATGTTGATTGGTTGGTTATTTTGACACTGCCTAAAACAGGCACAATAGAGGGTGGCTAATGCCTTTGCCAGTATCCAAAAACCTAGAGGAGACAGGTACAGACCATCTCTGGTAAAGCAGTGTGGCCTGTTGACAATGTCTTCCCAGGCTGACAGATACTGGATCCCCTTGGACTGACACCATAAGCTAAACCAATTGTTAAAGTCAATTGTTTTTTGTTTGTATTGTGAAATCATCCTTGGAGAAGTTAGAATCCTGCTTAAGGCTAAGCTTATAACTGCCTGTGACACATAATCTGAGAGCTCAGTCATGTCTCTCTTCGTATTGTCCAGTGAAGTCCATCTCAAGTCATTCACTACCACATGGACTATAACAGAGTCAGACCGATACTTGTGGTTTAGTGACTTGAGTGCTTGAGTGACTTAATGGACCTTGGCACCTGACAGGTAGCTAACTTTTATCTGCTCCTTATCCAGCCTGGTGAGGGGAACATCTGTGTGACTCACAATGTAGTCACTTATGATCAGTATATTAGGATTTGTAGTGCTACACCTGATGGCTCATTTGTTGAAACACTGGCTTGTGTTATTATGTGTTGTGGTTATTTTTTGCTTGTTATGTGTGTAAGTGGTTTCCATTTGGGAGGCCTCTGATCTTTTGGCAGGCTACTAGTGAGTACCTCTGCATATGTGGATTTATATGTCATGTCCTTACTTAGTGTGGTAGATGCATATGCACTGACAACCTGTTTGGCATTTAACTTGTCCTTATTTGACAGTCTTGCCTCCAATTTCATCATGTAACTATGTCTCTCAGATAAAGTATTTGTTTGTTTCAGGAGTAAGTGGTTGTCAGTATACATGAAACAATTGCTATATTGCCTCAGGATGTCCATGTCTGTCAGGCTGGCCAGAGAGGTGAAGGGAAACTGCCTGTCCATGATGAGCTATTACTGTATGTTTTAATCGGGAAGGGAATATGCTATTTTGCCAGGACTGCAAGACTACAAGCAGGACCTATACTTTGTGCAGGCTAAGGTGGAACCAAAAAGGACTAAGCCAGACCAGTCCAGTATATAGGAGGATTTATTGTTGACACGAGTAACATGTACACAAGGTGGATTAATAAGGCAATGCTGCTCGGTGTGCAACTAGGTTGCTCCGAGAGCAACAGAAAAACTTGGAAGGGTTTCACTAACAGTTGTAGGGAAAACCCGAGCTTCTAGGTTTTTGCGTCAATACAAGGGCAAGGTAACCACAGCTGTGTGAAGAGTAGCACCACATAAATGTGAGGCTTAAATATAATAAAAGAGAAGCAAGTTTTAAGCTAACTACCAATCAGGAAAGCACACGATGATCCTTACACCAGCAATCTCCAACTAAGACAGGTTAGATCAGCACACTTCTGCTACAATGGAAGCAGAAAGAACACCTTCTTAATGTAAGATAGCTGGTTTGGAGCCCAAGTGTAACAAGATCACACAAACTACCTACAGCAGCCCTACAACTAACATATACAATGTAATGCAATGCAGTTAACTACTTAAATCAGCATCAGACAACACATTTTTTGAAACTGCTAAAGTATAGTCACAGTATATAACAGAAGTGCAAAAAAATACTTAGAGCCCTTCTGTGTGCTTCCCAGCTCAGATGGACCAGGTAGACACCTACGGCCATGAGATGAATAATCCCGATCACCTTAATGTAAAAGCACAGTAAAAAGGTATCTGGAGTGAAATGCTACCACAAACAAACTTGAAAGATATGAAATGCTAATACAAACACACTTAAAGATACTGATACAGCAGTATACTTTAAACAGCTTATAAAAGTGTGATTATTCAACAAAAGTCTTCTCTTTGTATTATTAATCAAAGAGCCAATCAATAGTACAGGATTTTTTAAAGGCACTAGAAACAAGATATGCTAATTAGTAAACCCTCCAGCCAATAAAACTACATACAGAAATCTCAAGTGTTTCCCCAACCTAAACATACCAGACTACGTTCCAGTGCACTAGATGGAAAATCCACTCACCTCTTTATGTAAAACCAAGTGCTTGCTAGAGTGTAAAAATACACTACTTTATCCAACAGCTGGCTTGATAATGAATTCAGAGCAAGTAAATTAGTAGAACAGACAATGAGAGGCAAAATGCACTTTTTCAATATAAGCACAAAGGAATGCAAATATCAACAGCAGTGCAGAAAGGGAGGAGCTTATTAAGCTCAATTTACAGTATGGATGGGCAGTTTAAAACCACCAGGTTTAAAATTCATATAAAAAAGGGTAGCATGGGTGGGAACAACTAGCAGGGAATCACCAGCAGTGCTTTAGTTTATGCAGGCTTGAAATTTTTCAGAAAAATCAAAGGCCCAAAAATGCACTAGGTATTTAAGCATCACTTAAAAATTTAACCAATGAAAAAATGTGAAATGTGCAGCTTAGCTAATTTAAGTGCCTGTATATCACATAGAACAAAAACACCAGGCCAAGCATATTTCCTAAAACAGAAAACAAAATGGAGCAGGTAAAACAGAAAGCTTTATCACTCACAGACAAGAAAATATAGGTTTACTTGTCTCACCCAGCAGGGAATCACCAGCAGTGCTTTAGTTTATGCAAGCTTGAAATCAGTTCAATACTTAATACTTCATAAGTTATTGTATCAGTGTTCAGGCCTTGGTTGCCATGAACAAACATCAGTTCCTTTACATTTGGATCATATACCCAATTTACAACTCCTTCATCAAGATTTTTCTTAAGCTGGTTGATAGTGCAAAATATGTTTATACGCTGTGAAAGTTTATTTCACCTATGTGGGATTCTTTGATTTATATACAAATCCCTCTTTTATGTTCTATTTAACTTAACAAAACTGGCAATCTTATGTCTAAATGTTTTTGTCCTAGTATAAATATCAGGTCTATATTAGAACATCAAATATTTAACAGTTCGAATCACTAAAGACCCTTAGTGATCGAACTGTTAAAACATTGAATGTTCCAAAAAACAAAAAACAAAAACAAAAAAACCTAAATAGTGTAGGAAGGGGGCAAGCCTCCCTGCGCCCTCCACATCCCCCGCTACTTAAATATACCAACTCTGAAACCACACTACATTGAAGTAAATGGAAATCTCCCCTTACGGAGATTTCCATTTACATCTTTGATGTTCTGCAGTTTTGCTATTCTCATGTCGACAATGTCAGTTTCAACATTGTCGGCTTTTGAGAATTTAATATAGACCCTAAATATCTAGTTCAAAACTTCCATGTAAAATGTTCCTCATAACTTATTCTATATGCAAGCAAAAGTTTTCCCTAAATGTATCTGTACTGAACATCAAACGACTTCAGTCTTTTACACCTCCCATGATATATTATAGTTTTAAAAGATGGGCTATTTTTACTAAATTTCGCCTAACTATTTCTGGTGTCTTCAAATGACATTGTGTATGTGCAAAATATGAAGTCATATTGCGTTATAGGTCTGACAAAGGTCTTATATAATTTAACTAACTTTTCCTAGCCTCTTAAAGAGGTATTTTAATGGTGTACCATTGCCCTATTTTTGATTTTATTCCCATGTATATTCAATCTGTTGGTTTAAACTTTGGATGAGCACTTCCAAAAATTAATAAGTGCTAAATTAGCAAATATGTTAATGACTGCAAAATCAGAATTGCTCTAGAGTCTAAAGATGATTAATCGGCACTTAAAAACTACTTACAGAATGTTTCTATTTAGGACTAATGATAAATTTAGCACTTTTAAATGTAAGTTGATGGCTTTTGTTAGGAACCATATTCTAGGAGAAGGTATATTACAAAGCCTCATGCTAGAATATGTATCACAATGTAATGTTCCGAGTAATTCTGGGAGAACCCCCTCTCCAAAAAAGTAGTCTATATTCTCTTTACTTTATTAAGCCAATTGAGGTGGAAGAAGCCTCATTAGTGGAGAACTGGTGTGGCTGATTGGGTCTACCTGAGAATATTGAAACCTGAGATGATCAAATACCACATTATCAAAACAAAATAAAAGAAAACCCAGTTCATCAACAGATCAGATAAATGAAGATCTTCGCAGGGTAGGTAACCTTTTGGCCTTGAAGGTGAACTTTGCCCTTTTCCCAACTGTAGTGCGATCTTGGAGTTGGTATATTAGTTATGGGGGTGGGGCTCATAGCCACCCACTTGGGTAGGTTTAGAATAGTGTGGTGTGTGTTGTTGACTGAGTGATTACTTACCCTGGGAAAATCATCATTGATCTGGTTTGTTGATGAACTGGGTTTTTATTTATTTTGTCTCAATGATGTGGTTTTCAATCATCTCAGGTTTTGACGTTCTGAAGTAGACCCATCTCATTATGGAGTCACCCATCAGTATAATATAAATAAAACCAGTAAGAATACATTTTAATTAAAAAAAAATTCATCCTGGAAATGATATCTTTACATTTTGCCAATTGCTGATATTCACTTTCATAGCATTATAAATATAAGTTAAGTGCTCCTCTGAAATATGCTTTGTATTTGTTTAGTATATCCAACCTAAGTATTCTTAATTTATGAGCTACAAAGAAATTTGATTAGTACCAGCTGTATATTATATTAATGGAAGAAGTTTGGTTTTGTTACAGTTGATCTTAAAACTAGTTAAATCCTTTAGTTTATCTAGAATTGTGATTATTATCTCTAACAACTTTTCAGTATTTGGTATTGTTAATAGATGATCAACTGCTGTTAATTTAATATTCACATTATTAATGTTGTTTGGATTAATAAATATTTCATTTCCTAAGACTTCTGGAATAGGATCAATGCTTAACAGAAATAAAGTTGGAGATAAGTGACAGCCTTGTCTAACCCCACATTCCTGAGTTAAAATATTTGATGTTTGACCACTTATTTTTAAGTAGAAATTTGTATTAGAAAAAAAGAGCTTTTATAGCTTTATATGCCAAAGTTAAATTGATTTTTAAGGTGCCAAAACAAAAATATCTGTTGATTAAATAAAATACATTGTCTATGTCAAATGAAACGAATGATGTTGATGGATTAGTCTTGTTACTGAGGTTTTTTAAATAAAGTATAATAGCTTGTAATGTTTGCTTTATTGCATTCATCTTTTCCCCAGGAATAAAACTGAAATGGTAATGATGAAGACATTTTGTAATATTTCTGATCAAAAATGTATCATTTGGGCCAGAAGTTTATAGCCAAAATTGAGTAAAGCTATCAGGCCATAACTATTAGTGTCATGTGGATCTTTGCCTGTTTTCAGTAGCAAAATTAGACTAGCTAAAGAAAAATAAGATTCTAATAAAAAAGAGGTAGTTAGCATATTAAACAACTGTATTAGATATGGTGCTAAATCTTTATGAAAAGATTTATAAACTTAATGTCATTAAACTTGGGGGACTGTATGCCACTTTCTTCAGACTGCCTCATAAATATAACTATGTTGTCATTATCATCTTCAGCAGCCATTCTGTTTATTATTTATTTTATTATTTACAAATTTTTACTTTACATATTTGATATATTTAAAATCTGGAAAATTATTTTTTTGTTCCGTACTTATCTAAAATCTATATTTTTCTGGTCAGAATCATATTCAGTTGACCACAGTTTTTCAAAAAAATGAGAAAAGCTTTAATAATTTCTAATATTTCATATTTTTACCCCAAAGGAGAATGTATTTGTTTTATAAAATTATTTGAATGTGAACTAAAAAAGGGGGTTTGTATTCAATAATTGGTCTTATCAGTGGCAAATACAATGGGCCAATAATCTCTTTTGATCTGGATGATATTCCATTGAGGACCAGCTGAGCCAAGTAGAAGAATTTCTTGGCAATTCTTCTTACTTGGTGGTGAAGGAGAGAGGGTTTAATTTTGGTTCCCAGGACTCTGACAATATTTTCATTTTAAAGTGGGGTGTTGTCATTGTTATATTCTGGGGATGATTTATCTGCCCAATGTAACAATGTTGCATTGTTTAGCATTTAATTGAAGTATTGATACACTAGGCATTTATTTTTTAACAACATTATTAAGATATCACTTAAGACATAGGCAAACATGCACTAATATAAAAAAGAAAACAAGCCATATTAACATGCTTCCAGTTACATACATTATACATAACATTTTTCTTTTTTATAAGGATTAGTCCAACATTACATAAATTGCTGAAATCCTGCCTTGCCTTAACCCTTGCTCCTCCAGCTGAACATTATTTTGCATGCAATGTTTCTACAATTTCCATTTATTTCTATGTATTTGCTCCTTCCCTTTACTAAATATCCCACTTCCAATTCCTTTACCTCTATTACAATATTATATACTTAAAATACAGTTTAGACTTTATTTTCCATTTGCCTGTAATCACTTTTAATGCATCCACCAGAATTAAAGGCTTTGCTATTTCTAGACAATTCAGATCCTGTGTCCCAGCTCAAAAGAATAATTTCTTTAGTGACACCCATTTGCGCCCATAATATTTCTGACAGAGTAGTCTCTAGGAAAATTTTAAACTCTGCCAGCTCATTACATACCCCAAAGCATATGTTTCAAGTTACCTATTTCTTCCCCATCACACCTCCAGCATTTGCTATCTACCTGATGAAAAATTCTATGAAGCCTGCTCTGGGTTTAAAAATATCCATGCAAACACTTTCACACAAAAATTCTAAACCTTCTGGACTTTGCTGCATATTTGGAAGACATACATATGTCCTCCACTTGTTCCCTTGTAAAGTGCTTATCCAATCTCTCTTCCCAATCTTTTCTAACCTCCTCTAACTGATTCTTACAGTTGTGCAATACTTTGTATGCCCTACTAATTATCCCTCTTTAACAGCAGCTTCTGTTCTATATTCAACTAAAAACTTTAAGAGAGTAGGTCTTTGCCTATACACTGATATCAATCCCTGGTAGGGATGGCAGCCTTTAGCCTGCAATCTAAATGTCTTCTTGGTCTCATACCATTCTATTACTTTTCCGTCTCTAGTTATTTGTTCTCAATGCCTTGGCTCCTATACCCTTTCTCTACAGCAAATTAAAGCCCCCTCTTGCCTATTCTCTGTAACCCTATTTGCAGTCATCCATATCGGCAAAACCTCTTTTCTCCATTCTTGTGTTGGCTTAGTTCTATAATAATAAAACACATTATGAAAATATTATGAAAATAACAACACATTATTAAAAAAAAACAACAATGCAATAACAATATTATAAAAATCATTACATATGTCACAAAAGAAAAACAATATTTAAACATAAGAAGCAGGTACATGAAAGTGAATTCTGAAGCAGAGAAAGACAACTTAAAAAACTTAGTAAGCATGAATATTATGGACATTAGAGAAAAGAAATGACTCATCAATAGTTAGATATTATGACATTATTGGTACATGTTGAGAGAGACATACATTCAACATGTAAAAAAACAGTTGAATATTGATCCTTTTAGGCAAACTTATATGAGAATTATTTTGTCAGTTGTTTCTTAGGCACTATATAGTCAGGTGCATGAAGTACAGAGATAGGCAGCAGATGATTAGGATTAACTGAGAGAAGGAATAGCATGGTTGTTTGACAAAGGTGGTAAAAATATGCTCAGCCTGGCATAGTGCAGGAAAAGAGTCATTTGTTTGTTAAGTGTTCCCATAGTAATAGTTTGAATTTTGAAGTGTTCGTAGTGTTTAGTATTATCTGAAGCAATGGGTTTCAGGACTTAGATATTGGTTTGGAGAACAAAGAATTGCCATGACTAATACAGGACTTAGTTATTTTAAGTAACAGTTTGTTGGAGGATTTCAGGGATCTGGAGTTGGAGTGGGGATGGCTAGGTTTTTGAGTGCAGGGCAGTAATCTGGATGGTGAAAGATGGAATGAGCAAAACTTAGTTGGTTAAGGGATAGAAGATAAGGTAGTTTGAGCCATTTTAGTTGGCATAGTGCTGTGCAGTGGTGTGCCCTGTAGGGGAGGTTGGTAGCAAATCTGGTGATTTTATTGTAACAGGACTCCAGCTTGTTTAAATCTGATTTTCTGAGATTAGTAAATATTGGTGAGGTGTATAGAAGGGTGGAGAGTAGATGTGTCCTGGCTGCAGAGTGCCTGGTGGAGTCAGTTAGATATGGCTTGACTCTGTAGAGTGAGCCTAGCTTAATGTGGACGTTTTTTGATAGTTAGAGCTAAGTGTTTGTCAAATTGTAGACTGTTGTCAATTGTGACTCTGAGAAGTTTGGAGTGATAGACAGGTTCAATTTAACTTTTATTTGCAGATTGTGAAAGGGTGAGAGTGATCGGGTGCTTTGCTATTAGTGAAGAGCTTGAGCTTTGTTTTCTTTGGATTGAGAATCAGTTGGGAGTCTGAGAGGTAGTTTCTGATATGTTGGAAAGATTGTTGGGTTATTTGTAGGAGTTCTGGTAAGGAGGGGGCTGAACATATGAAGGAGGAGTCTGCATATTGTACTTTGGTTGCATGTTGGGTAGCTGCACTGAGTTTGTTGGTGAATATGATGGACAGCAGTGGGCCAAGAGTTGAGCCTTGAAGTGCATCTAATGAGACAGGCCTTAGGGTAGAGAGTTTGTTTTGCTACTTAACTGCCTGTTGCGGTTGTTATTTCTGAGTTGATTGATTTGAGTTTGTAAAAACCAACAAGCACAGTTGTTGCACTATGTTTTAGTCTAAAACCTTGTTGGAAAGCAGATGGGGGTTATTGTTTAGTAATTAGTTAAGAAGTTGTGTGTGCATGCATTTTTCCAGAATCTTGGCTATAAGAGGGAGGATAGCAATTGGTCTGTAGCTTAAGATCTCAGTTGAGGTACCGCCTTTATGCAGATAAATGATATGAGATTTTCCAAAGCTTGGGAATATATTGTTCAGCAATGGATCAATTGATTAGCAGGGATATAGGGTAGGAGATGGCACCTGCATCTAATCTAAGAATTTCATTAGGGAGCTTAGTTTGGAAAGAATTTTTTTGATGGTGTTTGTTTGAATTGGTTTGACTGAAAACAAAATTAGTTTTTTTTCTGGTGTTGTGGGAACAGATAGAGTGGTATTGCTTTTGTTTTTTTTACTAGGGATAGTACAGAGTTAATAAAGTGTGTATTAAATTGTAAGGCAATACTATCTGTGGAATTTGTTGTAGTTGTTGTTGTGCTCTGTCCGGGCTTAAGCAATTGTTTAATGGCTCCTCCAAAGTTCTGGGGATTATTTTGGTGTTTTTGTTGCATTGCTGTGTAGTATAGCTTTTTGTCCAGTCTGATTTGTTTTTTAGCTAGTTTTCTTAATTTTCAGAAGGTAAGAAGGAAAGCTTTGGTGACATGACAGATGGACCAGACTCTGTCTCTCTGTTTGAGGAGCTGCTTGGTGTTGTCACTGAGCCATGGTATCTGTTTGGGGTTAGTGCAGATCTTTCTAAAGGGAGCTAGATTGTTTAGGAACTGAACAGCTGAATCTAGATGGGGATGTTTTAAATGGGACCAGTCACATTGTTGCAGAAAGGATTTAAAGACTTCGGTGGAGAAATTTATTTTCTTGCAGATGTGCCTGTAAATTATGTTTTTTGGAGGGCTTATATGCTGCCTTAGTAGGTAAGTGGGTAAATGATCACTTAGGCTGTCTGGGAGACAACCAGCATGGTGACAGAAGGAAGGCTTATTTGTTAGAGTCCAGTCTAAGATTGTTTTTGTCATCTGTTTCAAATCTAGTAGCCAACTAAATTATCTAATAGAAACCATGTAGGTTAATAAAATAGGAGGGATTGTCAATGGAGCAGGTTGACCAATCCAAGTTGAAGTCCCCCATTATAATAGTTTCTTGGCTAAAATTGTAGCACAACAACAAAGGAGTTCTTTAATAATGGATTGGTTGTTACCTGGGGGAATGTAGATGGCTATTTTGATGATGTGCTTCTTAGAGTTAAAATGTAGGTGGGTGATTAATATTTCAGAATTCCTGAGATTTGGGGGGGAGTTGAGTTGAGGATGTTCCATTTTTATAGTTTCTTTATATATTATAGCTATGCCTCTGCCTCACTTATGAGTCCTATCAACTCTATGTATGTTATAACCATGGGTTAGGATTTCATTATCTGGTATGTGGGGTTTTATCTATGTCTCTGTTAGGAGTTCAGGGTGTATTGGCTGAGAGTTTCATGGAATTCATGAGTTTTATTTAGATGCTTCTCAGATTCATGTTTAAGATACGGAGGTCAGAGTTATTACATGGGAGATTAGTGATGTTTGGAGAACATAGATTGCTCAGAGAGGGGGGGTTGTTTAGTAGGTTGAGGGCTAGGATTGGGCTGTATGTCACCACTTAGTTTGACATGGGTTAAAATTTAGAGGAATAGGTGTATACATTTGTTAACTAGTTTAGCATGTTAATGCAGTGTGTATGGGTCGCCTGTGAGTGTGTATATTTAAATGAGAAGAGTTCTGTATTGGAGCTATTATAAAGGTGTGGTGATATAACAATATTGGTTAAAGAAGTCTGAGGTGCGGTGATGAATGGATTAGTGGGGGAGTAGAAAGTATTAACTTGTTGGTTTTCATAATAGGAAGAAGTTAATGAGCAAAATAAGTATTATAAAGCGTTTGAGTAACATTGCATTAGTATTTAAGGTAGAGTTAAACAGTGGCTTGATGATGGTATTAGGAAGAATTAATGAGGGGAAGGATCTTGTAGGTAGTAGTTGTAGTTTGAATAAGAAAGCAGATCCTGCAATAGTGTGTGGCTAATTATCAATTATGGGTTTGACTGCTGTGAGTGGATGGCTAGTGAATGAGGCATGAACACTGGTTAAGAATAAATGCAGGGAATAGTGGGAGTGTGTGGGACTTGTGGTGGGGTAGGGTAGGGGAGTGGACTGAGCCAGAGCAGAATGAGGGTGAATGGAGTGGGAAGAGACAGTTTGAGACACATGCAAAACTAAAAAAACTATCAGTGTACTGGCTTACAGGTTTGCTTTTCACCCCATTTTACCCTTTTACTGCTTGGATAGTTAGCGAATGATTTTAGACTTCATATTAATAATTTGTACAACTAAACTGTTAGAATAAGTACGAGGGTGTGGGCAGTTGCTGTTTCTATGGAACACCTATGAGTAAAGGTTATAACCCTTACCCTGAATTGGATTATAATGACCTGGGAAGGGAAGGCCTGCTTAATAGGCAGGTTATTTAAAATTCAGAGGGGGAAGCAGATTCCCTGCTACTGACTCAGGTGATGTGCTCTCCAATTTAAAATTAAAGTTTCCTAACAGTTTGCAAATAAATGAGACCTACACTAATTTTGCAGTGAGATCTCCACACTCAGATAATGTTCCCGAACTTTATTGTTCAAATACTGGTCATAGTACTGTAGAGTTTGGGGTAGATATTTTCAGAAATCTCTACAGGGAAAAAATATTTTGCACTGAGATCTCCAAGCTCTTAGAATACTTTGTGCTACTTTATAAATATAATATAATATTCCATATGGCTGTCATTATTTTCTTTAAAGATTTGCATTCAAAATCACAATCTCTCCTTATTTCTTGATTTTCCCTCCACTTCATCATTGCCCCTTTTCACTTTGAATTATAACCTTCTACTTATATTGTGTGTATTGGCCTTAATTATTTAGCTCTAAAATATCCTATCAAATCAGGTAATCAAAACCATCTTGTTCTATTGGAAGGATCAGCGTATCCCATTTAACTCTTGCCCTCTTCCCCTCCCAGATAAATTCATTCAAATCTTTATTAATTATTCTCCACAAGTTTTCCTCTGGTTGAAAAATATGCCTGACCTGTATATAAAACTAAAGGGAATAAAAACATTTTTACTGCTTGTATCTTACGATCCATATTCATAAACAAGAGCTTAGAGTTTCTCAGTTTTTATATCATCTTTACTTCAGTCTCTTCCCACATATCCTTAGCTGCCATAACAGAAGTCTTTTTAAGCCATACTCCTAAAAGCTTCATCTTATTGTGTCTTCATAAATATAGGCATTGCCACCAAGCTGTGAGTGGGTAAATATGAGTTAGAATAAGTAACCCTTTGTTTTATCTTTATTAATTTTATACTCTGGAAAGACTTGAAGTCTCAAAATGCTCCACAGCACTGAGATATCCTTTTCTGGATTTATCAAGTATAAAATAATGTATTCTGCAAATAAAATCAACTTTTCTTGATTACCATATCAATTATATCCTTCAATGATTGAGTCCCTTATTTTCTTCACCAATGGCTCTAAATATAAAGTAAATAACACAAGGGAAAGAAGACACTCCACCTGGTTCCTCTGCTAAGACACAAATTATCAGCGAGGAACCCTCATACTTTAATTCTTTCATTTGATCCTTCACATAGCCTCCTAGTTAACCTTATTATTGTATCAGGAAATGCAAGTGCTTCCATTGCCCTACTCATAAAATCCCAGCATACTCTGCTAAATTCTTTCTCTGCTTCAAGATCCACCAACAATATCTGTGTTTTCTTACGTTTTGCTTCCCTCTTCATTGTCATTGTTCTATTAATGTTGTCAAATGTTTGCTTTCCATCCACAAAAGTACAATGATTGATATCTTATCAATTTTGACAATACCTTTGTCATTCTTTTAACTAGTATAGACATAAACACTTTATAATTATGGTTTAAAATTGAAATGGGTCTATATTAAGCTTGGTGTGATGGGCCTTTATGTCTTTAGGTATTAGAGCCACCACAGCTTTCTTTCAAGATGTTGATGCTTCCCATCCTTTTAAATTATAGTTAGACCAAACCATCCAGATCTTTATCACTTTCTTCCTTACTAACTTCTGAACTTCCAAAGGAATGCCAACTGTTCCTGGAGACTTTCCTGCAGATTAATCATACTTCGTAATTTTTATCTCATCTGCTCCTATCTTATCTGTTAATTATTCAGCTTCATCTATCTCTAACCTTGGCATAATCAAGTCTTCCATAAATATCTCCATTCATGCTGTTTCTTGATTTGCACTTTTCTCTGCTCTATACATATTTTCATAAATTTGATGAAATATCTCTAATATCTCTACAGGATCTCTGATCATTTTTCTTCTTATAGGCTCCCTAAGTTTGGCAACAACTCTTTCTAATTTCTGTTGCCTAAGATGTTGTGCTAAAAGTTTTTGTGCTCTGGAACTATTATCAAAAATAGTTGCTTAACAGTATTTTTTCTAAACTCATGTATGTGATCTAGATATTTCCTTGTTTTTTCTTTGATACACTGCAGCTGTCCTCTTCCAGTTCTCAGAGAGTCTCCTTATCCTGCAATACTTTAACCTTTGTCAGCTCCTCTAAATGATTCCTATTACTTCTTAACCATGCCTCTTTCTCTTTTATTTCTATCCTGTTTTTAAAAATTATTTTCATTTTATCACACTCACTAGCTTTAATGTCTGAAGATGTTACTATCTTCCCTAATAAATCCTGAATAATTTCCACTACTCATTTCTTAAATTCCTCTCTTTTTAACAGGTAGGTGAGGAAGTGTCAGTGTCTCATTTTTATTTCACTATCCTGCGTTTTTATCTTAGTTTTTATTGGTGATGATATGAAATAGTTATTAGATGTGTGGCAAAGCTTTAAATTAAATGCACATTTCTCTGAAATATAATTTCTATGTAGTTTAGCCCAGTTATTGTACTTTGGTGAATAATATATAAATTCTCTCCTACTCCTGAATTCAAATCATCTGTACTAAAAATGTTCATAAATTTCTTCAGAAATCTACCCTCTTTTGTCATAGTTTCCTTCTAGGAACCTATATAAATTCCAGTTGTTGCAAATCAAGTTCCAGTTCACACATAGCTAAAAGTAATAGTCCCTGATGAAAGCAGATTTTTTCTTTCAAAATGTTCTTAAGCTCCATATTAGCAGTTTTTGGAAGAATATGAACACATGCTAGCATAATCCTTCTACCTTGCCAATAGTTCCTTACTCACACAAATCTACCATTATTATCTTTTTCTTTCTTCTATCACTATTGGAGCTCCTCAAGCAATTTGTATAATACTAGCTTTTTCCATTGTCCCTGATCTTCTGTGGAATATACATACTGAAATCCTTTCTCTGTCAAATTCACATGCTCATTTCTTTCAAAATCTTTTTCCTACAGAATTACTATTGCCCTCTATATTTCTTAATATAATTCAATACTCTTCCCTTTTTGTCTATACCTGTAAGGCTATTTATGTTCCAAGATAATATGGATAGTATTTCCATTATGATAAGAAGTCTTTGTTCCCACCTATTATACATGACAATTTTTTTGAATGTATATTTCCAACTTTTATGTAACACACACACACACACACACACACACACACACACACACACACACACACACACACACACACACACACACACACACACACTAATTTTTGTCAGGCTGATCTTTTAAACAGTAGTTTCTTGTCAAAAAAGTCAATACATTTTCAGAACACCCTCATAACATATTAACTTAAATCAAATGCTCAAAACTATGTACATCTTCAAAAATTAAGTTTAATTCACCAGTTAGGAACAACTGCCCCAAATTGACAGCTGCACCCTAAGGCATTACCTAACCTACGATGAAGGTTACGCATGCTAAATGCAAGTTACAGCCTGTACGCCCACTTTCACTGATTGGTGTCTGTTCTTTTCTTATCTCTCTTCCCCTCCCAGATGCAAAAAGCAAAAACACACATTTTAGCCTTAAGCAAAAGTGCACTGGCTACATTTAAATAAGACTAAATTATACACTGTTTTATTAAATGCATTAATATATTAAGGATGCTATGGAAGCTGATATCTCTTATTCACTTTCAATAATAACAAACTTCATTTTTATTGAACTGCTTGTTCTTGTACTTTTAAGTTTTGCATTTGCCTCAGCAAAGAATGCTCAGAACTCTCAAGATTAAAAATAATTGTGTGTACCTGCAGTCAGCTAATTTCCAAGGAAACATAGCCAGCAATGAGAGAAAAAAAATCAGCAGATGTATGAAGGAATCGTTGTCAATTTCAGTCAGAACAGAACAGAATATAAAACTACATTCATGTACAGACATCTTGATTCTTACTGAACATTTGCTAATGGAAAAAAACAAGCTAATATCCTTGCATATGCAAGAAACTTCTCATGACTTTCATAATTTTGACTCATTTAACAGTCTACTTGCTTACAAAAAACACTTGTTTTATTAATCCAGATATTCTCTTTTGCAAAAATAAAAGAAAACATCTCATCTTTACGGTTCCCCTTTATAATCTCGAAATACTGAAATCTCGAATTTCAGTATCTCGAAACGATAAAGACGAATCCACAAAACACTGAAAGCCCAAAACCATGAAATTTCAAATACCGAACACACAGCATACATCACACCACACATACACCACAGCACGCACACTACAAAACAAAACACCACACAAAAACACAACACACATCCACAAACCTACATTACAATTAAGCAGGGGGGCAAGCCACCCTGCAACCCCCATGTGGGGGGCTGCACCCCCAATACCCCCCAAGTTATATATATACTAACTCCGAGATCACACAAACAGAAAAAGACAGCAAACTCACACCCAGACATTCTACAGTCCCTCGCGCGCACGCGCACACACACACACACACACACACACACACACACACACACACACACACACACACACACACACACACATATACAAACACTTACACACTCATAATTTCATCTGCCTATCCTAACCCACATGTACAACTTACAAACACACTCACATGCACTCAAACTCCAACCCAAAACCCTTATAAAACACTCACCTACCTTAAATTCCATGTCAATCAATACACTACACCGGATACCATCCAAACCAAACACTGCACATAATGTAGCATAAATCCATAACCGCAAATTTGAGATATTCGAATTTGCGATTATGCACTTTCGCTATTTTAAATATTCACCTTTATGGTCTCGAGATACTGAACTCCGGTCAATTGACATTTAAAGTCAAAGATTAATTAATTACTTATTTATGAGGAGTTCATAAATGATGTTTAGGAACCTGACATGGATGCCTGGGATCATGAATGGGATCCTGTAACTGGCATTAAACAAATAATTGATTTTATTTAGTGTGATTTGGAGTCTAGAGGTGATATGGTCTCTGACAAATATGGATAAGCTGCCACTCGGTCTGGAAGTATGGTAGACAGTAAACCCAAGTATGGAGGGAATGCTTTCTAGGCATTTAAATCAGATTTCAGTTTCAGTAATTATACTTAAATGGATGCCTTCTAAATCTAGAATTTCTCAAGGCTGGGCAGCTTGTTGTTTGAACTTGTAGTACTGAGCAGATCCACCATAATTTGATCCTGTTTTGATATTGATAATTTTGCTACACTGAAATGTTCATTTACTGAACTTTGTTATAAAAGGCACTGTGAGGGCAGGAGAGGCTTTAGCCAGTACATGGAAGCCCTTCAACAAGAGGTGAAGACTATCCTTTGCAAAGCAAGCATGACTCTCATGCATCTGGATCCCCTTCAGTGACACCATTGTTTTAGTCAATGGTTGAAGCCAATCCTCTTTTCTTTGGACCTATGGCATCATTCATGGAGAATGGCAGATTCCCGTCAGTATCAGGGTCTTTCCTGCAGTTCTGCAGTTGTGACATGAACAGAAAGTTCAGACATGTTTCTCTGCATCTCCCTTAGGCTTTATTTGCCCCACGCCATTCACCCCATCCCCCCATGTATGCCTATCATGGCACATTAATATTTGTCTAGTGCAAGGTTCCTAAAGGCTCTTGAGATGTTTGAGATCCAGGCTCATGAAAGACAGGTCACTGCTACCCTGTCTTTTCCCAGCCTAATGAGTGGAGAATAAATGTGTCTCATTATGGATTCACTCATCATTATAACATTTTTGTTTGTCAAGTGGTATGGTTTACTGGAATTAAGACCCCTTGTCTCATGGTGACCCTTTGTTAAAGGTGAGATATTATTTTCTGTAATGGTTTGGTTTTGATTTTTGCTGAGACTTAAGCCTTATAGGTATAGGAGGCTTATGTAATGATTTATTTACAGGATCAGCGTATGACATTACATTAGTGATTGGGGTTATTATAATGGTTAAGGTGTTTACCTTACAGATACAAAGTACAGAGTTTAATTCTCACCTCTGGGAAATTTTCTAGGTTTAAAATGGCCCAGAAGGACAGCTAGCCTAGTGCTTACCTATGAAACTATTAAAAAAATTATATGTCAGGATTTAGGGCATATCATCTGTTGTATGCTAGTGCAATGCACACTGTCTGCATTTTTTTAAAAACACCACAGAATACAATCTTCTTTCTCACTCCACAAAATTACTAATTTATAATGCTCCAATTCATGCTACCCTTCAATGACAGATCCCTCTCATATCTGTATTCTACTGCATATACCAGATATGATGCCCCCAGGCTTTCTCAGTGCACTTCTTCTATTTAATGGATTTCATCTCCCAAGAAGCTCTGTTTCCTACCTATCATACATAATACACACCTCTTTCATCATTATCCCTCTCAATCTATAATTCTCTCCCACACTCGACTATAGCCATTCAGTAACAAAACCACCCTCACTTTCCTTTCTAGTGTCCAATAACCTTTCCTACATACACACACCACTGTGCACAACTGTCCTCCCTCCTTAAAATATACACTCATAACATGTCAAAAATTCCTAATCATGTCTACAAATTCACTCCCAACCATTCTAAAACTCATTATCAGCACCAGCATTGAAACTAACCCTGGACCTTATCAATACCCCTCTCCATCCACACACTGCACAGACTCCCATATATCCTATGCTATCATCAATGCACAAAGCACTGCCAACAAACTTGGCCAAATAAGTGCCTTCCTTTCCTCACAAACCCAAACATTACAGCTGTCACTGAATCTTGGATCAAGCCAGGCAATCCCAACTTTCAGAACCTCCTCCCCTCATACAATTATGAGTATGATGCAAGACTGGTAAATGATAAGGAGAAGTCAGTCTATTACTATACAAAAGCCATATTAAGCCCACATCCAAGCTAAAGTCAACATTACAACACACACAGACCTCAACTGGGTCCTCCTAAAGTTCAACATGAAAAAAATGTAAAAATGTAAAAAAAAAAAAAATAAGTAATTACTTATTGCAACAGTATATCTACGTTTTCCTTCATCTCTTTCTATATTTAAAACCCTAATCTCTGAAATAGTCTCAGCTAGAAACTTCAATAAGATAAGACTCTATAGCAAAAACAAACATCTGATTATCTTAATATGGGCCGGATTTCAACATTCACATCTCAGGTCCCCTCTCAAATGATATTTTTTTAATTTCTAGCAAACAACAATCTCCTACAGCTAATCACAGAACCTACCTGCCCAAATCTGCATTCCAACAACCACTCTGCTCTTGACCTACTAATCAGTAATGAAACACTAAGTGTCATACATATTTTCTCCCCACCACCTTAAGTGATAACTCACCAGTCATTTTTCAAATCAGCAATCTGTCCCTAAAATCTATTTCAGATCTCAGTCCACACAAAATACCACCAAGTTGAAAATCCATCTGACAACCTTTAACTGTTCTACCATACTAACCGTCCAGACCCTAGTAGAGCATCTAACCAAAATACTTCTCCAACTCCAGGACAACTTCTTCCTCATGGTAAAATGCCTTTTTAAACAAGAACAAACACCAAAGAGCTTAAATCTGTTCTCAAGCTAAGGGATGAAGCCTGGCAGTCAATGAAAAAAAACATCCCCAGACAACCATGCTACCTTTAGCAGGCTCTAAATTCTGGCTAAACAATCTATACAGAGGCACAATGTAAACCCTCTCAAAAGCAAGCAATTTTCTCTCCTAAATAAATCCAAACACTTCTGGCATGAGGTCAGACTGCTTACTGGATGCAAATCCTCTGACAGCAAATCCACTCTACACCTAATCCACACAAATCAAGGACCACTCACCTGCTCTGACTTTGTCAGTGAGTTTAGCGACTCCCTGCAATCTATCAGCAGCATCTCCTCTCCTCCAAGCCCTTTTGCTTCAACAAAAACCTCATGTGAACAAATCAGCAAAATATTTGAAGACATGCCCTCAGACTCTTCCCCAGGTTTAGACCACATCTTTTCCTGGTTTATCTACCACTACATGGCATTTCTGACCCAGTCTCTTCATCACACTTTAAACTTTTCTTGACACAAAATATAATGCCAAACTTCTGTAAAACAGCACTCACTACCCGCCTACACAAACAACCTAAACCCCAAAACAACTCAAACGTATTCTATTTCAATCTTATCCACTCTTTGAAAGGTGGTGCAAAAAATCATTTATATATAACTCTTAAGCTATTTTCAACAATACCATCTCCTTACCCTAAAACAGCATGGACTCTGGATAGGTTGTAGTACAATAGTGGCATTATGGTGTCTAACCCTTTAACATTCTCTTCAACATAGACAAAGTTGATTTGGCAAGAGTAATATTCATTGACTTCACAAAAACATTTGACCTTATCAACCACCAACTCCTCCTTGTTTTTATTCAGAACAGTAGCATTAGTAGCACATCCATCACCTGGTGTCAAACAGATTCTTAACAGTTACTTAAAATAGGCTCTTCCTTCTCTTAGCCCATACTTCTTTGATTGGCAGTACCCCAAGGCTCTATCCTAGCTCCTCCTCTCTTCTTTATTTTCATTAATGAACTATCTCATGACCTTCTAACTACACAATTCATCCTGTTTAATGGTGACATGATACTCTTTAGGTCCAGCAGCAACCACTCTTCAATTGAAACGCAATTAGAAAAAGGCCTTAACTTGCTAAATTCATGGCTCATTATCCACAAATTAAGACATGCTATTTGGCACTACTCAAAAATCACCACAGTCACTCAATATGACATGAATAGAAACAACCAACTCATTCAAATACCTTGATTTGTGGCTAGACTGATCATTAACATTCAATAACTATTTAGAAAAATCAAGGAAAAAAGTTAACTCACTTATCTTTTGGGTTGGGAAAATCTCAACCTACTTATTCAATCTAGCTAAGGCAGCAATAGGCAAAGGAGTCCTTCTGGACCATCTTGGATATGAACTACCAATAACAGACAGAGAAATATTCCTTCACATTACAGGTTATTAAAAGCAAAATCTGTCACTTTATCAATAATGCACTCTTGTAAATTAGAACTAAAGCCACACCCTCAAAGAAGCCAAATATCTCCCAGTGCATCATACAGTAGACCTGCCACTAGGCTGTCTAATCTTCAGACTTCACCTGCTTAACTCATTCCACCACTAGCTGCCAAACCTTATACAAAACACACAATGCAACCCCCTACTCAAACCTAACAAACCAGGTTACATTGCATGGAACTCTGTTTCTCCGTCCTTGCTCCTAAAATATGGGAATCCCTCCTCAGCCACTTAAAGGAACTACAATTTTCCTTCTCTGCCTTCAGAGCTTAACTTAAAAAAATTCCTCCCCATGAAATCAAACTGTACTTGCCACACAGCAGGTCACATCACATAAGGGGCCTCTCAACCTTTACCATTACTTCCTTCAACTACTAACACCTTCTAACTTCCCTACCACCCCCCTGCCCTAAAGTCAAGGTGGGTTCATTAAGACCCTGTTGAAGTGAAGAAAGGAATATATTAAGGAACTTGTACTGAAGAGTTTAGGTGACTGTTGAAAATTATGGATGGAAATTGAAAGACTATGAGTATAGAGCTACAAATGTATTTGATTCATTCATTCATATAAAAATTGAAAGACTATGAGTATACAACTGCAAATGTATTTGATTCATTTATTCATCCATACGCACCTCCATTCTTAATACCCATTTCATCCATTTTAGAGTTAAACAGAGTTTGAATATATCCCACCAAACAGGAAATTGTCCTGTGCTGGATTCAATCCACCACAGACACACTCACACACACTCACACACACACACACACACACACACACACACACACACACACACACACACACACACACACACACACACACACACACACAAAAGCACATGCAACTAGACAAAATTCAGAGCATTGCTAGTTCACCTGCCCACATAGCTTTAGGATACAGAAGGTAGCTGGAGATCCAAAGTAAGAGGTGACATTCACATTCTGCATAGAAAGCACACTAGCTGGGAAACAAACTGGACAACCAAGTACTATGAGACATGGAAAACTATAAGATTGTGAGAATATTCCCAAAATAAAATAAATGACTTAATGAGGAAAAACTATGGAATATACTCAGGGAAGAAGAGCGCCATTGGTTCTATATCTAAAATAAGATACCACCTTAAGTGAAGAGCTCAATCATTAGGCATAAAGTAGCAGATTAATAAACGGGGGCTCTTACAAAAATTCACAAGTGACAAAGAAATAATAAGAGGTAAAAAGATACTGAAGGAAGAGATATTTTAAAAGCTTTGAAAATATAGGAGGCTACAATGCAGTTATATCTGCTCTCCAAAAAAAAAGTTTAATTCTGGATCTTGAAATAAAACAATACCCAAGGTAAACAACTTTGGAATGAAGAATGTGGAAAACAGAATCAATACTGATAGAAGAAGTAGAGAAAACTGGAAGGAGAGTATTGTGGGTCAGTTTTGGAAAAACTCAAGTTTAAGGTGGATTTTTTTTTTTTTGTTTTGTTTCTGGAAGCTATCTCTGACTTATACAGCCCAACCTCCCCTATTGATCCTGGAGCTACTGCATATGGGGTGCCCTGGATGACCTTTCATAAGGTGAGTTTTGTACCTCTAACCACTTAGCCTTTGGACACAGAATTCCCCTATGAGCAGGGGAAAGGAATATAGAAGGTGTGGCCATCATATTTATATGCAAGGCTGATGCCAGATGTGGGTGTGCAGTGATACCACAAGCTAAATGCCCCCACCTGCATAGTGGTGCATCCCTGATGCTCACCACCCTACTACAAATCTGGCTTCTCTTTCATAGTAGCTTTATGACCTCCAGGTCGTATGTGACATGCCCCACAAATTCTCTCTCCCCAGAAAAAGTGAGCAAGCGAGGATTTTTCATTTGTGTTTCTCCTATTCAGCTCCAGCAGGTGCCCAAGCTGCTAGTTAAATTTGTGTTGGCTTGGTTTTAATCAGTTCTTTATCTCTCTCTATGCCATAGAGTTTATTAAATTTTAGAATGGAATTTTCTGAAAAAGGAAAGGAAAGGAAAGGAAAAGTTTGGAGATCCTGCTTAAGACAAGCAGAACATAAATTAGACCCTTAAGAAAAGTATACACTGCAGTGAACTACCTGAAATGACCCATGGATAGAATGCATGAAAATAATGTACTATTTACATTACAGTATAAACAGATTGCAGAACCAGATAAGGTGTTTCAACATCAGAGTTTTCCAGAAGTCTGAATCTTAATGGGGCACACATCCAAAATCATTTGTTAAACATAGTTTTGTTGGCATACTGAAACAGAAGAATACACAGTCATCTTAAATTAGCACATGTAAAAGACAGATGAAGGCCACATTACCATGGCAACACTAATCAATTGCTATTTATGTCAGCCCCCCACAGCTCCACATACTGCACAGCCATAATTCACCTACAAAGACTGAAATCCTTCTTTACACACTGCCTGACAATGAAATAGTACACAGAGAGCTATACAGAGGTCAAACTTTGATAAATGTTTGTGAAGCTAAGTATAGCTACATTTTTTCTTGAACTTCAGAAGGAGAAGATAGTATAGCAGTCCAGCTCAAGCTGTTGCTGGTATTGGAAGGGACACTTATTTGGACTGGAATATCAGCTCCACAGCAGCTTTTTTCCAGAGGCTGAAAACACAAGAACATAATATTTCTGAATAGAATGGGGGAGAGAGAAAGGAGACAAGGAAAGAGTCAGGTATTCAATAAATCGTGCTTTTAACAAGCAAAGTGTTTACTTTTTTAGCAGTTTACAGATCATTTTAATTGATGCTATGAAGGCATGCTGAAGAGAAGAAACATTATTTAGTGAGAATGGAGTTTCTTCAACGGCAGAAAAAGCTACTGCTCCATTAGTGAAGAGGTGGCAAAGATGGGCATCCTGTCAAGGTTAGAGGACTGGAATGGTGCATTCTGTTGTCTTCTTTAGCCTAGACTAAGTAGATTAGACTTTATATGTTGCAAAACTGTTTCAAATTATGTTGGTGCCTTTTAAATGCAGATATACTCAAGTTAGTTTTGTCTAATTTCCACTGTTTTTTAACTGTCTCATGATTTGTGTATCACAGAATAAGTTGCCTTTCAACAGATCTGATGATCACTGTAAATCAAAAAATTAAGTCAAAGTGACTAAAAAGTGTATGTGGTTTGAAAGACCTCACCTGCAAAATCATGTGGTTCAATTTATCAAAAATATCAAAATATGCTGGAGGATGAAACATTACATAACATCTGAGCAAATACGTTTACCTGTGGAATCAGGGGTGTATCAGATGTTGTCATAATTCTCTCCATTAAGCAGCTAAATCAATATAATAGCACAGAATGTTACCATTTTAAATAACATCATATTTGTTTTGGAGCAAAGTAAATGTGAACCACCTTAGCTCAGCAAATGAGGATTCCTTTCCTCTAACAAAAAAAAAAAAGTGTTTGCTAGTGGTTAGCAACTGTTAACCTTTCTTGTGGTGCTTACGTTATGAGAAATGACCTCTCAAGCTTCATTCTCAGTGTTATATCTGATAATTTAGCAACAACACAAAGGTTTAACACATCTGTTAACCACCACATCTCAGCATTTATTTACATAACTGAAATGAAAAAGAAAGATAAAACCTATAACTGTAAAATAATTTCTGTTACGTAATTTAATGCCTCTGTTCCTGCTTTATGTTATTTCTGAATTTTTTCATTTAGAAATATTACTGATATTAAACTGTAGCACAGCTGACCATTACACAATTAAGAGATGTTACCCTTTGCACCTGAGGTAACATTTTCCTCGAAACGAATTCAGTTCTTCTATTTCCATGATAATTTCTGCAGTCAGGACCCTGAGTTTGCCACAACTGTTATTATTTAATTTTCTTTGACAGTTGGGAGAGAAATCAGTTATCACTTTCACTAAATATACATTCAAAACAAAACTGCTTCTTAACTTACAGAAAGTACATACATTCACAGTACCACTTCTCTGTTTCATGGTTTCCAAAACCTCTAGTTGGTACTGAAAGCACCACAGATGCCCAACATTGCCTTTTTTGGTGACAACTTCTTCTGCACTGAGTTTATATCATAACTAACAAGTTAGAAGTTGTTTTCAGACTCCTAGTCAGATACACAGTAAGATATGATGAGGGTTACCTTACTTGTCTAATGTTAATTCTTTACTGGTATACTATAACAAATGGGGTATGTGATATCCACATTGTCCCATAAACTGATTAACATTTACTACTAATCTGTGACTACCGTATTATAGGGATGCATTCTTACAACAATATCACTGAGAGAATGTTTATAGCCACTCAGAAGTCTATAATTCACAAGCACCTTTGTACTTAAGTAGCATTATAACCAGTAATTATTTCAATTTAAATAATTTCTAAAGCTTGCAGTAAAAGAAGAGGTATTTTTGCTTTTTAAACTGAATATTAATGTGAACCACAAGGTAACATTATTGCCATAATTACAAATGTCCTTGTCTGTTATAATTTTCCATGATAAAAAAAAATAATAAAATCTGATTACTGTTAACTGCAACTGCAAATGTATATTCTGATTATGGACAGTATAATGTGAGGCTATGATGAGACTGTAAAACATTCCAAAACACTGCATTGCACTGCAAAAGGGAATTTATATTAAAATGCTAGTATTTTTCTCTTTATTCATTTGTTGCAACAAAATGGACATGGAATTGAGGAATAATAATTTTATGCTGTTATCTGACTTCCAGTTGTCACCTAGAACAACTATTTTCTAATTACTGTTCTTTTAAAATATAGCCGTACAGTTGGTCAGCTTTCCTGCAATAGCAAAAGCCCCAAACACTTCAACTTTGCAGTTTCAATACTAAGCAAAATAGTAACTATATTTTTTATCTTGAAAAACCTGATGACGAATATGTTTTATCAGAAGCAATTGTTTAACTGTTTAACTTCATAGACAATTTAGGTGGGCTGAGTAGCTGTGTAACTTTTTGGTAGTCAAATAGTATATCAGGTAGCTGTTGCAAGAATGTTGCTGCTTTTTGTCTTAACTATTAGGCTACATTGCCACTAGTATTTCCAATATTTTTAAATTCCTTTAGGTACTTACGTATTATCGCAACCAAATTTTCGCGTTACTACCGGTTGCTTCCCAATGTGCAAATATAAACATTAATGCTGTGATAATGTCAATTAGTGTGTTTTCCTTCACATTGAAGGTTGTTTTAGGAAGGGATATCTTTGAAAATGTAGAAAATCATGTTTCTGTTTATGTATGCTGTTTGCGGGCAGCTTATCTTTCTTGTAGTACAGTGCGCTTCCCGATGTTAATATAGAAGAACAGGTGCTATGATAATGTCAGTCTGTTTTGGTTCAAATTACACATTATTTTAGCAGGGTTATCAGTGAAAATGAAGAAAGAAAGTAATGTTGCTGTACAAATTACTGTGTTTTTGTTTACATTGAAGGTTGTGTAATACATGTTCTTCAGAACTCCAAACCAAAACCTTGCCATCAACCAATCCATTCCCAAACACCTGTTAACATCATCCGCCATCAGTTCCACAAAGCTTTAAGCTTTGCAAGTTTTCTGTAAAAATGAAATGTGTGATACATAAATAGTTTACAATTTGATAAAGAGTTCAGCAAAAAGCATTTCCAAGCGGTCTTTCTTTTTCTTGTCAGCATTGATTCTTCACAGTAAAAGTACTCCTTTCATCAGTAACAGACCAGCCCTGCCAATTGAAGCATGCGTCTGTCATGCACACAAAACAGGTAATGATTTCCACGATTGCTTCTCTTCCTTAATGTCAGCAAAACTAGCTTTTCAACAGTAAACAGAAAGAGTGACAACTTACAGTGTTTCCCGTAGTTGTTTTCAAGCCAGCAAGTGTATTATCACAACCGCGAAAATCTGGTTGCGATAATATGTACGTTTGTTTGTGTCTTTCAGCTTTTCCCAGTTAGGGATCGCCACAGTGGAACTCCGGTCTGCTAATGATTGGCAGTAGAGTTTTACGTGCTGGCTTGCCGGGTCTAACGCATAACCTTCAACGAAGGAATGCCCGTTCATGCATGTCGCCACACAGAAGACGCTTTAACTGAGAATCGCACGGCAACGTCTAACTGTGAGGCGAATAACGCTACCGCAGCACCACTCTTTATTAAATTATCACTTAAGACATAGGTACTGTACACTTACATTAACAGAAAATAAAAAAAACAAGGTTTGATGCATTATACAGTGCAAATGTTTTCTTTACTTTATAGTTGTTATTCACCTCAACGTTATATACTGTTCATTCTCTTCCTTCCCATAAACATCACTCCTCCTTCTGAACATTATTCTGCATGTATTGTTCCTAGAAGTGCCATTTATGCTGAAATGTAAGTGAAGTTTAAACTGAAATGTGTCATCTGATCTGAGTTGTTCTGATGGCAGAATAATTGGAAAAATCTAAAACTTATTTCTGAATGATATGTTAAACTAGACATTGTCAAGACCATCAAGGCCAAAGGCTGGCTTGCAAGGTACTAGTAATTTAATATTAGAAAGTAATGGCACATGAAGTGTTGACAGTATAGTTTCTACTTCTAGTTTACAATAGCTCAATAGTGTGCCTAGAAAAACTGAGATACTGGGATACTTTACACATTTCTTAAATATATAAGTAGGTCTCAATATTTTAATACCTTTTGAAGGAATATTCAAATGGTACTTTTTAAGTTAGATGATAATAATACCTTAGCCACTCTATTATTCTAATTTTCTAAATTTGAGCCTCTAGAAGATCACTTTCCCATCAACTATTGGAATGAAAGATGCCTTATTTTTACATACCAGCTGTATGACAGAGCTTAAGACACAAAGAGACCTCTTTCAGGAATTCAGCATTAATGCAACATATATCCTGTCTTACCACTGGATGACATCCTTTCTTACTTTAAATATCTTGTTCTAAAATTATGATAGGGTAAAGGAGGATACCCTTTTCCAGCTACTGACCAAACCTGCAGGGGGAAAATGGGCATAATGTATATAGTCTGTCCCTAATCTAAAAGATTTTATTAGACTCCTTATATTATCCTGCATCCAGAGTCAATGAATTAATACTCCAAGGTAGAAAAATTAAGTTAATTGAAGGGCAGTTGTCCAGAATCCTTTAACATCTATTTACAGTCACATCTCTGAAATGGAAAATATTTGCATGGAAGTGCCTGTCCGAGCCTATTCCTAGTTCCAACATCTCTACAAGTTGACAACATTGAGCAGCCACAATGTTGGTGTTGTTGTACAATCCTATAACTCAGATGTAGGACTATATAATTTGAGACTTTCCTGAACTTACAGAATTTTGGTCAAAACTTTAGTTAGAGGCAGAACAGGTTCAAACTACAAAGGATTGTGAGTGAAAAGATCTATTAGCATTAGGTTTTAAATCCACTGTTAAGCAGATATACCTCCTCAACAAATTGATCCTAACAGTAAAGAAGACTATAATGAGGCTCTGGAGGAGAACTTCTGCACCAAATACAGCAGTTATGGCAAGTGCTTGATGATATCTATCATGCTAAGTCACAAATTGGTCAGCATAAAACAAAAATCACAGTTCAACTTGAGATTGGCATTATGTTCTACACGTATCTGCTGTTACACATAATTTATTTATCCAGATTGCCAATAGTAACGAATAGTGCAGCCTTGAGCAGATAAGGTGAATTTTGGTATCCAGAAATATACTGGGCAGTTGTTAGTATCATCCTGTCAAGGTTAAGGGTAGTTTTTAGCTCTTAATTAGACTTTATATGTTGCAAAACTGTTTCAAATTATGTTGGTGCCTTTTAAATGCAGATATACTCAAGATAGTTTTGTTTAATTTCCACTGTTTTTTAACTGTCTCATGATTTGTGTATCACAGAATAAGTTGCCTTTCAACAGATCTGATGATCACTGTAAATCAAAAAATTAAGTCAAAGTGACTAAAAAGTGTATGTGGTTTGAAAGACCTCACCTGCAAAATCATGTGGTTCAATTTATCAAAAATATCAAAATATGCTGGAGGATGAAACAGTACATAACGTCTGAGCAAATACATTTACCTGTGGAATCAGAGGTGTATCAGATGTTGTCATAATTCTCTCCATTAAGCAGCTAAATCAATATAATAGCACAGAATGTTACCATTTTAAATAACATCATATTTGTTTTGGAGCAAAGTAAATGTGAACCACCTTAGCTCAGCAAATGAGGATTCCTTTCCTCTAACAAAAAAAAAAAAAGTGTTTGCTAGTGGTTAGCAACTGTTAACCTTTCTTGTGGTGCTTACGTTATGAGAAATGACCTCTCAAGCTTCATTCTCAGTGTTATATCTGATAATTTAGCAACAACACAAAGGTTTAACACATCTGTTAACCACCACATCTCAGCATTTATTTACATAACTGAAATGAAAAAGAAAGATAAAACCTATAACTGTAAAATAATTTCTGTTACGTAATTTAATGCCTCTGTTCCTGCTTTATGTTATTTCTGAATTTTTTCATTTAGAAATATTACTGATATTAAACTGTAGCACAGCTGACCATTACACAATTAAGAGATGTTACCCTTTGCACCTGAGGTAACATTTTCCTCGAAACGAATTCAGTTCTTCTATTTCCATGATAATTTCTGCAGTCAGGACCCTGAGTTTGCCACAACTGTTATTATTTAATTTTCATTGACAGTTGGGAGAGAAATCAGTTATCACTTTCACTAAATATACATTCAAAACAAAACTGCTTCTTAACTTACAGAAAGTACATACATTCACAGTACCACTTCTCTGTTTCATGGTTTCCAAAACCTCTAGTTGGTACTGAAAGCACCACAGATGCCCAACATTGCCTTTTTTGGTGACAACTTCTTCTGCACTGAGTTTATATCATAACTAACAAGTTAGAAGTTGTTTTCAGACTCCTAGTCAGATACACAGTATATGATGAGGGTTACCTTACTTGTCTAATGTTAATTCTTTACTGGTATACTATAGCAAATGGGGTATGTGATATCCACATTGTCCCATAAATTGATTAACATTTACTACTAATCTGTGACTACCATATTATAGGGATGCATTCTTACAACAATATCACTGAGAGAATGTTTATAGCCACTCAGAAGTCTATAATTCACAAGCACCTTTGTACTTAAGTAGCATTATAACCAGTAATTATTTCAATTTAAATAATTTCTAAAGCTTGCAGTAAAAGAAGAGGTATTTTTGCTTTTTAAACTGAATATTAATGTGAACCACAAGGTAACATTATTGCCATAATTACAAATGTCCTTGTCTGTTATAATTTTCCATGATAAAAAAAAATAATAAAATCTGATTACTGTTAACTGCAACTGCAAATGTATATTCTGATTATGGACAGTATAATGTGAGGCTATGATGAGACTGTAAAACATTCCAAAACACTGCATTGCACTGCAAAAGGGAATTTATATTAAAATGCTAGTATTTTTCTCTTTATTCATTTGTTGCAACAAAATGGACATGGAATTGAGGAATAATAATTTTATGCTGTTATCTGACTTCCAGTTGTCACCTAGAACAACTATTTTCTAATTACTGTTCTTTTAAAATATAGCCGTACAGTTGGTCAGCTTTCCTGCAATAGCAAAAGCCCCAAACACTTCAACTTTGCTGTTTCAATACTAAGCAAAATAGTAACTATATTTTTTATCTTGAAAAACCTGATGACGAATATGTTTTATCAGAAGCAATTGTTTAACTGTTTAACTTCATAGACAATTTAGGTGGGCTGAGTAGCTGTGTAACTTTTTGGTAGTCAAATAGTATATCAGGTAGCTGTTGCAAGAATGTTGCTGCTTTTTGTCTTAACTATTAGGCTACATTGCCACTAGTATTTCCAATATTTTTAAATTCCTTTAGGTACTTACGTATTATCGCAACCAAATTTTCGCGTTACTACCGGTTGCTTCCCAATGTGCAAATATAAACATTAATGCTGTGATAATGTCAATTAGTGTGTTTTCCTTCACATTGAAGGTTGTTTTAGGAAGGGATATCTTTGAAAATGTAGAAAATCATGTTTCTGTTTATGTATGCTGTTTGCGGGCAGCTTATCTTTCTTGTAATACAGTGCGCTTCCCGATGTTAATATAGAAGAACAGGTGCTATGATAATGTCAGTCTGTTTTGGTTCAAATTACACATTGTATTAGCAGGGTTATCAGTGAAAATGAAGAAAGAAAGTAATGTTGCTGTACAAATTACTGTGTTTTTGTTTACATTGAAGGTTGTGTAATACATGTTCTTCAGAACTACAAACCAAAACCTTGCCATCAACCAATCCATTCCCAAACACCTGTTAACATCATCCGCCATCAGTTCCACAAAGCTTTAAGCTTTGCAAGTTTTCTGTAAAAATGAAATGTGTGATACATAAATAGTTTACAATTTGATAAAGAGTTCAGCAAAAAGCATTTCCAAGCGGTCTTTCTTTTTCTTGTCAGCATTGATTCTTCACAGTAAAAGTACTCCTTTCATCAGTAACAGACCAGCCCTGCCAATTGAAGCATGCGTCTGTCATGCACACAAAACAGGTAATGATTTCCACGATTGCTTCTCTTCCTTAATGTCAGCAAAACTAGCTTTTCAACAGTAAACAGAAAGAGTGACAACTTACAGTGTTTCCCGTAGTTGTTTTCAAGCCAGCAAGTGTATTATCACAACCGCGAAAATCTGGTTGCGATAATATGTACGTTTGTTTGTGTCTTTCAGCTTTTCCCAGTTAGGGATCGCCACAGTGGAACTCCGGTCTGCTAATGATTGGCAGTAGAGTTTTACGTGCTGGCTTGCCGGGTCTAACGCATAACCTTCAACGAAGGAATGCCCGTTCATGCATGTCGCCACACAGAAGACGCTTTAACTGAGAATCGCACGGGCAACGTCTAACTGTGAGGCGACAACGCTACCGCAGCACCACTCTTTATTAAATTATCACTTAAGACATAGGTACTGTACACTTACATTAACAGAAAATAAAAAAAACAAGGTTTGATGCATTATACAGTGCAAATGTTTTCTTTACTTTATAGTTGTTATTCACCTCAACGTTATATATTGTTCATTCTCTTCCTTCCCATAAACATCACTCCTCCTTCTGAACATTATTCTGCATGTATTGTTCCTAGAAGTGCCATTTATGCTGAAATGTAAGTGAAGTTTAAACTGAAATGTGTCATCTGATCTGAGTTGTTCTGATGGCAGAATAATTGGAAAAATCTAAAACTTATTTCTGAATGATATGTTAAACTAGACATTGTCAAGACCATCAAGGCCAAAGGCTGGCTTGCAAGGTACTAGTAATTTAATATTAGAAAGTAATGGCACATGAAGTGTTGACAGTATAGTTTCTACTTCTAGTTTACAATAGCTCAATAGTGTGCCTAGAAAAACTGAGATACTGGGATACTTTACACATTTCTTAAATATATAAGTAGGTCTCAATATTTTAATACCTTTTGAAGGAATATTCAAATGGTACTTTTTAAGTTAGATGATAATAATACCTTAGCCGCTCTATTATTCTAATTTTCTAAATTTGAGCCTCTAGAAGATCACTTTCCCATCAACTATTGGAATGAAAGATGCCTTATTTTTACATACCAGCTGTATGACAGAGCTTAAGACACAAAGAGACCTCTTTCAGGAATTCAGCATTAATGCAACATATATCCTGTCTTACCACTGGATGACATCCTTTCTTACTTTAAATATCTTGTTCTAAAATTATGATAGGGTAAAGGAGGATACCCTTTTCCAGCTACTGACCAAACCTGCAGGGGGAAAATGGGCATAATGTATATAGTCTGTCCCTAATCTAAAAGATTTTATTAGACTCCTTATATTATCCTGCATCCAGAGTCAATGAATTAATACTCCAAGGTAGAAAAATGAAGTTAATTGAAGGGCAGTTGTCCAGAATCCTTTAACATCTATTTACAGTCACATCTCTGAAATGGAAAATATTTGCATGGAAGTGCCTGTCCGAGCCTATTCCTAGTTCCAACATCTCTACAAGTTGACAACATTGAGCAGCCACAATGTTGGTGTTGTTGTACAATCCTATAACTCAGATGTAGGACTATATAATTTGAGACTTTCCTGAACTTACAGAATTTTGGTCAAAACTTTAGTTAGAGGCAGAACAGGTTCAAACTACAAAGGATTGTGAGTGAAAAGATCTATTAGCATTAGGTTTTAAATCCACTGTTAAGCAGATATACCTCCTCAACAAATTGATCCTAACAGTAAAGAAGACTATAATGAGGCTCTGGAGGAGAACTTCTGCACCAAATACAGCAGTTATGGCAAGTGCTTGATGATATCTATCATGCTAAGTCACAAATTGGTCAGCATAAAAACAAAAAATCACAGTTCAACTTGAGATTGGCATTATGTTCTACACGTATCTGCTGTTACACATAATTTATTTATCCAGATTGCCAATAGTAACGAATAGTGCAGCCTTGAGCAGATAAGGTGAATTTTGGTATCCAGAAATATACTGGGCAGTTGTTAGTATCATCAAGTGAATATTCTTATCTACAAAAAGATATCAGTTTAATACTTATTTTAAGACATTTTTTATTTATTTAACACATTTA